>NC_138962.1:183134995-183214995 GCF_055761805.1 Camellia sinensis
AGCAATGGTCAATTTTTGGTGTTACAGTAACAGGGGAGTGGAGGCAGTGTAGACCCCAAAAAGTTTTTACCTTCTCATGGGGTAGTGGTACTTTTAATACGCTAACAATTTTGTGATTGTTTGGTTCTGATTTAAAGAAAAAAACTGGAAAAAAAATCTTTCTTGATTCTTGTCGGTGATATTATGTGTTGGGCACTATGAACTTTCTTGACTCGTGAGCTTAGCCATTGATGTTTTTGCATTGTTTTTTTGTTTGTTGAATGTATCCTCTGAATTTGTAATTTTCATTAACTGAAACAAATTGTCATCATTAGTGATTTATAGAATTCAATGCTCTCTTTATATTATATTTCTATCTAGCATATTAAAATTGTGAACTAACTTCTATTCTCTACTTCAGACATTGATATGTGATGAAGATCTATGCCAATTGATGGTAAGTTTAAATTGATATTTTTACAGCTTTTATATGTTTCTGTCAGCAACTTACAAGGATTACTTTTTGAAGTTGTAGATGCAAACTATCATTAGACCATGGTTCCTCATTGCTTTAAGTTTTTCATGTTCTTCTGTTTTACAAAGCTAAAACCTATTGTTTTTCTCTATCAATGCTGATGTCTGTAGTTATAACATTTTGTTTGATGAGGTTTCAAAAATAAATTAAGTAAAGCAGTATGCTACTCACCCGATTTAAAATTCTTCCAGTTGGGGTTGAATCAAAAAATTCCATCGGAGCTCGTAGGACACTATGCAGCATGTTGGTGAAGAGCTTTTGTGATGTCATAATTCCTGTTACTGCCACTAGCATGGATCGAACCAGCATACAAAGTGAACTTCCAACAGCAAGAAGTGTATAAACCAGTAATATCAAATTCATCCCTGCTATTAGTTCAGTGCCGCCAGTGGTTGGACAAGACCATGCCATCCAGTAATTACTGGCTATCTGTAATACTTGAAATGACAACTGCGCCAGAATAATGATTGGAACCAAGGCTCCACCCTTCACAATGGTCAAGTAAGACCAATAAACTTTTTTTCCTATGCTTCCTTTCTCTCTCTTTTCATCCTGCACCAATCTTGCATCCTTTTCTTTTATCTCCACACAAGGTTTCTGCTCCGAGTCATGCTTAGCGTGTACAAGTTCTGCACTTGACATCAGGTCATTACTGGATTCTTCGTCTGATATTTCATTTTGAGATGCTTTACTTGAACTTTCAACTTTTAGGACAGATTCTAAAGCTTGGCTATGAGCTCCAACCAAAACTTCAAATCCAATATTCTGTTTCAAAAGTTCTTCAAATGTTCCAGCTTGTGCGATTCTTCCATTTTGCATCACCTGTTGAGATTTTTCCAGCTATAATGTGATTCAATCGTAAACTGCAAACATCAATTTTGCACCAAAATCTCGAGAATTCTGAAGTCTTTAATTTTTCTCCATATCTTCACTAAAGATATGTTGCATAATTTGATTGTTTACAGTTTTTGTTTAGATAAATATGACACCTGCTTGCCAATTTCCTAAAATATGTAGTTGTCAAATTTTTTAAGAATGTGGCTTCATTTTTCAAAAAGTACTTTGCTTTTTGTTAACATTCAAGTTATTCTTGAATTTTTTAACATGCTGTGTGAATATATTCTCTTTACACTAAAGTTAAAAATATTCTTCGTGCTACTTACTAATACATGAATCCTTAAGTTGCCAGAATGACCTCAGTTTATTGACCCAAAACTGAAAGGGAGATTTTTGTTGCTTGTTGCATACCAGAATGAGGTCGGCTGGTGGAAGAAACTCGACTTGATGAGTAACATAAAGTGTAGTCTTGTCCTTGAGAATCCCCATCAGGCACTCCTGTGCAGAGCATATAAGAGAAATCAGTGCTTAAAGTTATCAAAGTTTGTTGCGTCATATTAAGAGATTGAATGAGACATTCTTAGTTATTTTCTTCAGAGTAGAAAGGGCTCATTTTAAGATTCTAGAAACTAACCTCAAAGAGTTGTGAGCCCGTATGGGCATCCACGGCACTGAAAGGGTCATCAAGCAGATACATATCAGCATCCTGATACACTGCACGAGCAATTTGTATCCGTTGCTTCTGGCCCCCACTTATATTTATCCCTCTTTCTCCAATCTCTGTTAAGTCACCAGCCGAGAATAGCTCAAAATCCTTTATCAAAGCACATGCTTTGATTGTTCTGTCATAATTGGCACTATCATAAGGGTTCCCAAAGAGAATGTTATCTTTGACATTCCCCGAAAGTATCCATGGGGACTGGGGAACATAAGCCTTTGTACCACTGATTTTCGCCGTGCCTGAGAGTTTTGTCATCTCTCCTAATATGCATGAGAGCAAACTGGACTTCCCTGATCCTACAGTGCCACAAATTGCAACTTTCATTCCCCTCTTCACTTGTAACTGTATTCCATCAAGAGTTGGGCTTCTTGATTCAGCATCCCAACTAAATTTTCCACCATTGATTTCAACTTCAAATTCTGTTTGATCTTTTGGAACAAATTCAATGGCATTTGACCTAATTTCATCTTCTTGGAGGTAAGAAGCTACTCTATCCGCCGAGATTTTGCTCTGTACGATTGTAGAAAGTAAATCAGGTAATTTGAATATGGGGTCTTGCAACATTCGAAATGTTGCCAATGCAGATAGGACTCGCCCAGCTATTAGTGGAATCCCCATTAAAACACAACCCCCAAAAGTAACAACAGAAATAAATGTTGGAGATCCCCAGAAGATAAAAGTTGATGTTGCTAACAATCTCAATGACTTCCATATGCTATTGTATTCTGTTCTCCTCAGGCTTTCTAGCTTGTGAAGATATTGATTATCCCATGCTTGAAGTTTGAGAATCTTAATGTTTTGGAGAACTTCTGAAGTGGCTTTCATTCTGTCATCCTTGGCTTCCATGATCTTAGACTGGTATTTTTTCTGAACTCTAGTAATTGGTATGTTGCAAGCCATCACTATGAAAGTTGCAGCTAATGCCACTAGTGACCCTGGTCCGAGATTTGTGTGTAAAATAAAGATAGCTAAAGAAATTTGTACAGGCAACTGCCAGATGGTGTTCACGTACCAGACGAAGTCTGTGATTCTTTGGACATCCACACTCATGTAGTTGATGATCTCTCCACTGGTGCGACTTTGGCGAGATTGGCTTGATAATAGAAGGCCCTTTTTGTATATTTGAGATGTCAGAGCAACTCTTAGCCGAAGGCCTAGCTGGCGAGCCCCAAAAATCCATTGTCTCTGTGCTATCGTCTCAACCATTTTGGCACCTAGAAAGCCCAGTGCAATAAGGTAGCCACTTGCTAAACTTCGGGTTTTCTTTTCTGTTAGAAAAGTTACGAAGTCATTAATAAGGTATGGGCCAACGTAAGATGCTGCTGCACTTATCACTGCCAAAAATGCATTAATTGTTGCTTTCTTCCTAATAAACACAAACATCGTCCTGTAGATAGATGGCATTTCGGTTCCATCCCTTTCCTTGACGTGCTTTAGGATTTCATCAAAGGAAGGGGATAGAAAATGAGCAGAGTCCTTGGTGTCGACATCGGGGATGTCATCCTGGTTAAGAGTTTTTTTTATTCCAATAGCAAACAAAGGATTCAGCCAAGAGAAGGTAACTAGTTGGAATAGAGTAGCTTTTCCATATAGGCAGTTCCTTTTGCTTTCTGAATGCTTCTCGTCTTTTCCATTGAGAAGCGGGTCTGTGAAGCCATTTGGTATGTCGAAGACAATCCCAGTCTTGCCTCGAATCGAAATACCCAGTAGGCATGTGGATGCAAGAAGACCAAGAAAGTCAGCAAAATTGCGTACTCTGAGGTGGTCATGGTTTATAATCATGAAATGGGCATCAAGAGCTGTGCGGACAAGAGACAGCAAGAAGCTGCAAGCCCACCAGGTTCTAAGAATCCAAGGGAACTTGATGTACTTTCTATTGGGAATCTTGTATAGCGCGAACAATGTAATTGCCAATATTATGACTTGCGTGATCTCTGATGAAAGAAACGTGACTTCAGATTTGCATTGTGCTTCCCTTCTATGTTGCAGTGTCAGCAACATCATGATATGAGTTCCCAGCAGTAAAATGGAGCAAGCTATGCTGACTTTGTAAGAGAGGCCAAATTTTATGCCATTGGTGTATTTTTCTTCCACCGTTACCTTTTTTCTTTGTTTGCACAATGATTGCATAGTTATCCACACAAAGTGGAGTAATAAGATTCCAAGGAACCCTAATTGCAGAAGGATGCTGGCATTGTCCCATAAGCAGGGTGAGCTTAGCTGCGACCATCCTGATTGGAACTGAAGAATCTTAAAATCTGCCACACATCACAAAAGAATATCAGAGCATGTCTCAAGGGTGGCAAAACAAGGACACAAGGACATCTATTTCTGTTTATGTTACAGGGACTCATGTACAAGTATTGCGTGTGGGTATGTATCTAATATCGAGTTCATCTTCATATTTCTTAGTATATATGTATATATATATTAATTTTGTATGTTAGAGTGGTGTTTGCAAGGGGTGCCGTATAGCATTTCATGTATAATATGGAGTTTTATGCATCGTCATATGTTAAATGCCAATTACTAAAGATGCTCGTTAGTTGAATGTGCAACTGCACATGTCAAGCACATATCCCATACCTTTACACAAGTGTCAACTGTCTAACTTGAGTACTTCATATATTTAGAAGAGTCCATGTACCATAGCTGTTTACCATGCTTTTCTAGGTTTTTGTTGCCTTTTGGCCATTATTTTTATCAATGCAGTGTGGAAACAAATTTAATGATAAACATATGATCGAAGAGAAACTTTTGCATTTACTCAACATGAAATTTCATTTTATCAGTTAGAAAGTAGCTGGCATTCAACTAATTTTGCACAATTCTGTGTTGCCTAAGGGAGAATGACAGGAAGAGAGCTTGCTCTAGTAGTGCATGAACAAAGCCCCGGTGTTCTCCAGAACAGGCTTGTTATGACGGATGGTGGCATATTGGATGAACCAAGGTTGTATGCCCGGCAGTGAGGTATTTGGTGAAGGACATCTTCCACTTCTCTCTATTTTAAGTTTCCACAAAATCTGTTGGGCTACTATTTGTATTTTGGTTAATTTTGAAGCCAGTAATTAGGGATGACAATGCATAACTTACCATGTAGGTATCCATGGAGGCCCAATCCAAATACATAGATTTTTCTCTTTTTTCTTATCCGTCGGGTAAGGTAAGTGATAGTCTTTAAATATACACAGAGGATAGGTCGGGGATGGGTACCTACTAATTTTTTTTTTTTTTTTTTTTTTTTTTTTTTTTTTTTTTTTTTTTTTTTACAACCAAAGCTAAATATACGTTCAATTTTTTTTTTCTTTTTTTTTAATTTTTTTAAGGTTCACAACCAAATTTTATTTTATTTTATTTTATTTAAAATTTTTAAGATTCACAACCAGAAGCTAAATTTATTCAATCTTTTTTCTTTTCTTTTTTTTTAAATTTTGTTTTTTTTTTAAGGTGCACAACCATTTTTTTTTTTTAAGATTCACAACCAAAGCTAAATATACATTCAATCTTATTTTATTTTATTTAGCTCAACAATAAAATCAAATACACATTAACTAACATTGTCACATTATTCTTGTCAAATTTTATGTATATCTAGAAATTTTTAAATTTATTTAGAAAAATTCTATTCTTACAAAAAAATTTCATCTTCTTTTTTAATTTTTTTTAATTTTATGTATCTCCTACTCCTTTCTATTATTTGATCTTCGATAATCTGAAGGTGAGTTATTACTCTCGTTTCCATCTTCTTTTTTAAAATTTTTTTATTTACATTTATAAAATGAATTTTCTAGTTTCAATATCTCCTGCAATTGTTTTATTGGATTTCTCTCTTATTTGATGGTAACTTTAGATTGACTTTCTCAATTTTCATCTTAATTGGCAATCACCTTAATTAAAATTTTGCACATTTTTGTCTTCAATTTCCATGTTTTAGTTATGATTAATTGTGTATTTTTTATCGATAGTCACAATTTTGTCACTGCTAGATTGTCGTCATCGCAAATCGCCATTGTTGTAGTGAGAGGATGAGAGAGAGTGAGAATTAGAACTCTAATTGTCAACAGAATAGTGAAAACATATGGAGAAATTATTTTTCAATGTACCTAAAAAAAAATATGAAAAAATTAGTGGGTACCTATCCCCGGTTGAGATTTAAAGAACATCACTTATCCTACCCAACGGATAAGAAAAAAGGGAAAACCCAAGTATTTGGGTTGGGTCTCCATGGATACCCACATGGTAGGTTATCCATTGCCATCTCTACTCTGTTGACAATTAGAGTTCTAATTCTCACTCTCTCTCATTCTCTCACTACAGCAACGGCGATTTGCGATGACGAGAATCTAGCGGTGACAAGATTGTGACTATCGATCAAAAGCGCGCAATTAATCATAACCAAAACATGGAAATTGAAGAAAAAAATGTACAAAATTTCAATTAAGGTGATCACTAGTTAAGATGAAAATTGAAAAATTCAATCTAAGGTTACCATCAAATCAGAAAGAAATTCAATAAAACAATTGCAGGAGATTTTGAAATAAGAAAATTCATTCTATAAATGCAAATAAATTTTTTTTTAAAAAAAAAGAAGAAGAAGAAGATGGAAATGAGAGCAATAGCTCACCTTCAGATTATCGACGATCAATTAATAGAGAGGAGAAGGAGATACATAAAATTAAAAAAAAAAAATAAAAAAGAAGATGAAATTTTTTTTGGAGAAATAAATTTTTTCTAAATAAATTAAAAAAATTCTAGGTATACATAAAATTTGACAATAATAAAGTGATAATGTTAATTAATGTGTATTTGATTTTGTTGTTGAGCCAAATAAAATAAAATAAGATTGAATGTATATTTAGCTTTGGTTGTGAATCTTAAAAATAAAATAAAATTGATTATATATTTAGCTTTGGTTAAGATTGAATTTTTTGAAATAAATTTTAAAAATTCTAGATATACATAAAATTTGACAAGAATAATGTGACAATGTTAATTAATGTGTATTTGATTTTGTTGTTTAGCCAAATAAAATAAAATAAGATTGAATGTATATTTCGCTTTAGTTGTGAATCTTAAAAAAAAAAAAAATGGTTGTGAACCTTAAAAAAAATAAAAATAAAAAATAAAAAGAGATTGAATGTATATTTAGCTTTGGTTGTGAATCTTACCAAAAAAAAAAAAAAGTTGTAAATCTTAAAAAAAAAATTGAATGGATATTTAGTTTTGGTTTAAAAAAAAAAAGAAAAAGAAAAAGAAAAAAGAGTCAGGTTGGGTTGGGAAATATCCAAACCCATTAGGAAATGGGGAGGATAGTACTCATGGAGAATGGGGAATGGAGATGGAGAATTAATATTCACCCCATTAACCCCCATTGCTAGCAGTAATATTGAATATCTTGCTGAAATCCTAAATTGACTTGTCATCTAATAAACACTTGTGCTTGGGACTGCTGGTTGATTTTTTTTTTTAATTCTTTTTTTGTTCTCTATATTTTCTAACCTGTCTAATTAGGGTTAGTTTTTTAAGTTGAATATCAAGCTGTACGCTTAGGTCTGTTGGTCCTCTACATCACAACAAACATTTTTATGCTTATACTAATAGACCGAGATAACATTAGCTCGGCTCTTCCATTTACTGTTCTTACCTCGGTTCTCACAATACTAACCATGGTATGTCTTGACCGGGATAACCAATAACGTGGTTCCAACCGGGATAACTTTATGTGTGACGACCGAGCTTACCGTAAGCTGTTTGGGACCGGAGTAACTTCAAGTCTTATTTAGGACCGGAGTAACTTTAAGCCTCCTTTAGGACCGGAGTAACTTTATGCCTCCGTTCCACCGGAGTGACTCTATGGCCTTTTTACTCAGCCCTTCGTATTGTGGCCCATAACGGCCCATTACCTAGCTCGGCCCAATTTTCATATAAATTACCCTGTCAGTCCTCTACATCACAACAAACATTTTTATGCTTATACTAATAGACTACTTAATGTCTATCTTCCAAAATTTTATCAATGATTATGCAGGGTTCAGAATGCTTGGGGCTATAAATTTTACATCAATTTTGTAAAATGAATGGTGTTTGTGTTTCTTAAAAATGGTTATGCTGTTGAGGACTTTATAGTTTATATTGTTACGATGAACTTAAAATTTTTGAGAAAACATGAGTGATTTTATGTTGAGAGAAAATTTGATAAGCTTTGTGTGATTTTATACTCCGAGGAACTAAATTTGCTAAGATTAGAGTGATTTTAAGCCGGGAGACAAAATTTGAGAAAATGGTTGATTTGGTTGTTTAAATAACGGGATATGTTATAATGTGCACCCTCAAAAAGGTGTATATGGTATGTATTTCATAACTTATTCACAAAATTGTTGAGGTACATCTCCTTAGTGGAGCATGAGACTTAATTGGTTTGTTAAAAAAATTTTAATTTGGTTTGGTTTGGATATGATATATTTTATATATTATATCTAATCTTTTGGAAGCCTAATAAGTTTTTAATATTCAATTTGGTTGCAGTTAAAGTTTTTATATCAAAGTCCAACATTTAACCCCATATATATATATATTTATTGTTTATTCTTCCAGGGAGTGCCGCCGCTACAACATTGATGAATCAATTCGTGGGTTTGGAATTGGTGGAGAAGCACGGTGCTGATGTCTGTTTTTGGTTCAATCAAATCTAAGTACTTTGTGCCTTTGTTTTGGCTCTACTTCGAAGTTTATTTGGTTTGTTATTTTGAGTTTTTTACAACTCTATTTAAATATTTTTGTTCATTTATTTGGTGAGGTTTTTCTTCCTATTTATTTGTGATTATTTGAAATTTACTAAGGGTAGTTTTGTGAGACTATTCGTATCTTGTTTGTAATCGTTTGTAATCGTTTGAACACTTTTTAATTGATAGTGGAATCAGATTTCGATCCCGTGGACGTACCTCACATTGAGTTAACCATGTAAATTGTTTTTGATTTAATTTTTCCGCATTAGTTTCTATTCCCATTGATTGATTTATTTGTGGGAAATCATATATTTTCCCTAATAAAAATTTCATAACTTAAACCTAAAATATCATAACTTTTTCACTATAAAAGTATAACTTTTATTTTACTGAAAAATGTCATAACAAAATCTAAAAGTATCATAATAAAAATCACAAAATGTCATAACACACATCACAAATAATCATAACATTTATCATAAAAAATTATGATTTTTTTATAATGTACATCATTTGAAAGGGTGCATATTATAGATTTCTCCTTAAATGACATAAGATTACAATTCGTGATTTGTAGTCATAACAAAAATGGATACTTCAACTATCTGAGGCTAGCTTTGTTAGTCAGAAATCTTTTATCTTACTAGAAGGTTAAGGGTTTAAGTTATTGATGGAAAATATCAATATATATATATATAGATAGATATTATATAGGATAAATTTACATCAACTTTTCTTGAGAGTTGAAGAATATAGGTTAAGCTTTACAAGTTGACATAATTATATTAGGTTCTTTTAAAGTTTAATTCACATAACACTGAGTACGCTTTTTATATGGATAGTAAAATAATATTGACATCTCTTTTGCACTGAAATGTATATTTTAATTTTATTTATCATCATATATATTTTTTAGACTTCAGGAAAGATCAGTAAAATTTACCCTATTATATATTTCTGTTAACTATAACTTACCCTATTACAAGTGTGTTGGCATGATAATGGCAGTGTTTGGGAACAAATTTTTTAGGTTTTTATTTTTTATTTTTTATTAAAAGACAAATTGGTTACAAAACTAAAAAAACAAATCTAAACAAAATATCACATCAAATCCCATAATCATTTCACTTTTTTTCTCATAAACATTACATCTAACTATAAAAAAACCCAATTATCTTCCTAAACACACACAAAAATTTCTCCAATAATATCCTACAACAAAAAAAACTTACAAAAAAATCCACATCCCAAACACCCACGATATATTCTCTCTTGGTGCCCTGTTAGTTCGAAAACCCCTACAATCTAGGCTCCGTGTAATTAGAAATATAAATAATAAAAAGTAAAAATTGTAGAAAATAAAGTTAAATATATGTATATATATATATATTTTCTTTTATAAATTTGATTAGGATAAAAGTTTTGTAAGAAAATAAAAATTCTAATTATAAGTAATTACTTTTATAATAAATTAATTCTTTTATTATATTTTCTTGTATTTCTTGCAAGTGTAAGCTGAGTTATCATACTATTATAAGTTGTATAAAAAAATTAATTTTCTTATAATTTTCATTACTTTCATACCAAACAATTCACAAAAACATTGTTTTTTAATATTTCTTTTACTTTCTACCCCATTTTCATCATAATCAAACTAAGTCTAAATGAAAAGAAAGAAATCATGTTAGAAATTGAAATTGAAGGCATGTGTAGGATTGTTCTACCCGTTACTCGGCCATCCAAAGTTGGCCCAATAAAGTCATACGTATTATTATAAAAAAAAAAAAAGGAGAAATTACCCATAGGTCCCATGAGAAACATGTAATCTCCATTTAATCCCATAACTTTTTCACTACACCCAAAAGTCCTTTCCTCTCTCTCTCTGCTTTTTGCTTCCCTTCCTCACTCGTTTTTTTTTCTACATTTTTCTGTCACTGTGTTTGTCATGGAAGAGGACCACCGGTGATCATATCTTTCTCCATTGATCGGGGTTCATTGATAACCACCAAGCATTGAAATCAACTCCGACGAAGAAGATGATATATTTTCCGACGAAGAAGATGAATGGATCTACTTAGATCTGATATAGATCTACTCAGATCTACATCAGATCTGAGTAGATCTACACAGATTTGGTTAGACATCCGTCTTTCCCCTTCGATCTCTTTTTTTTTTCTTTTTTCTCTCTCTGCTATACACTTCTGTTTTTCTGTTCTAATGGAGAAAATTTTCGAATTCTGAACAAGCAGTTTTCGAGTTTTAGTTACAGGCGGTGAAAACTGTAAAATTTTGCAGTTTCAAATTTTTTTTTTGGTACTGGAATGAATCATGGTTTAAAACTGTAAAATTTTGCAGTTTTATAACATTCTTTAGAACTGTAAAATTTTACAGTTTCATAACATGTTTTTTAATTTTTTTTTTCCGGCAATATTCTAGACATTCCGGTAAGTCTCCGGCGACCGTTAAACGGAAGTCCGACGGTAGTAAGATGTGAACAATGTCTATAAATTTAAAAAAAAAAAAAAAGATTTTTTGGTAACAATTAAAAATGTGTTGGACTAATTGGTGCAAGTATTTTGTTTTGGGATTAGTTGGGTTTTGAACTTGTTACATGGGACTTATCAGTAAGTTCCCAAAAAAAAAATGAAGTCATATATATTAAGATAAATTACTCTTATAATTTGATTTAAATTTTATTTTGATTCCTCTTATTTTAATTTGAATAATTTTATTCTTACAATTTAAATGTGGTTTCAATTTGGTATTTTATTTAAATTTTTATTAATTTTTCTACATGTACATCTCAAGATGGTGACAAGTGTATTAAAATTGTTAACTTTAACTTTCAATTTGAATGCAAGAACCAAATTAAAATAAAAATATATGGATTAAATTGTTTAAATTAAAATAATAGAGATCAAAATAGAATTTGAGTGAAATTAGAAGCATTAAAGTCTAATTTACCATGCTATTAATGCAGAATGGACTATTGACAATTTACCATATGTATTAAATAATTGATTTTGTATGTTTTAATAATCTTTTAGTTAAATTGTCACAACAATCTACAATATATACGCCCGAATTGAATTTAATAATTAAATTATTATTTTTTGTTACTTTTATTTACCAAAAATAAGTTGATTATTTAGATTAAAAATAAGTGCATTCGGTTCACAAATTTAATTTTAAACTTTCTTTGGTCAAAGGTGCAGGCATTCAAATACTTTGTCTATAAAGACAAGTTTAAATAAAATATCAAAATAATTCATATATATATATTCTATACCCAAACCAAGCCCTAAATTGTCTTTATCTCCTCCTCAGAACAAACCGTCTCTCTCTCTGCTCTCCTTCACTTTCTCTCAGGGTAAATTACAAATACATCTCCTAAAGTTTGTTTAAAGTACAAATTGTCTCTTGTGATTTAGAAAATTACAATTATCTTCTTATCAGAATTTTTTATTTAAAGGTAAGTCTCTTGGTTCCATAATTTCTAGGCTTGCTTTCACCTGCCCTGTCTATCTCATTTGGCTTGAAAGGAATAACAGAATTTTCACCACAGAGAAAATCCCTGAAGAAGTTGTTGCCTTGAATATTTTTAATATGATCAGGTTCAGGGTCTTGTCACTTAAAAATGTTAAGAGAAATCAAAATGATGCATGGTTCTTGTCCATCTGGAGATTGCCAGATTCTATTCTCAAAACAGTCCCCTCACTGTGATATACTATATACATGTTTCTAATTTTTTCAGGTGGGGGTATCCATGACAGTGGCCTTTCCAAGTCTTTGTGTGTGGAGTGATGGGGAGGTTTTGTGGGTTGAGTGTGGTGAGATCTCTATATCCAGGGTTGAATGACTGTAAGCTACTACATAGTTTTCCTTAACTGTTTGTTTGTAGGTTGTCAAGCTGGCCTATTCTTAGGGAAAGTGGGTTGAGTGTTTGTGAGATCTATATTAGGCAGTGGAGGTTTGTGAGCTTGAGGGCTGAGTGATGTGAGTTCCAGTTATATTCTGTTTCTAACTGTTGTGCCTACAGGTGACAAAGCTGGTACTTTTGTGAATGAGTCATTTGTTGAGGGTTGAGTGAAGAGAGATCTACATTATTGGAGAGCTTTTTGCTTCTTTTTTCTTCTCCTTTGTGCTAAACTATATTTATTCTTTGTTGAGCTTGAGTGCCTATATATGGGTTGAGTTTGTGAGGTCACATAAAGTGAGTCTTGATATAGATCTGTGCACAGTTTCTTCTAGGGTCTGTTTAAAGGACTTCTAGAGGGCCAGACTACATATATGCGCCAGCCCTTTTAGCTGTTCTTAAATAGGATTTTTGGTGTCTTTTTTTCTTGATTTCGTACAGATAGCCTATACTGATATGTCTGCAATCTGTGTCTGCTATCTGCCTGTTGCAAGCTGTGGAAAAACTAGTTTAGATTTACTCTGTACATCCTTGGGTTGTATGGCTTAATCTGTGTTTGTTAACAGGTTGTATGGCTACTGGAAGCGCCTGTGGAGTGAAGAAATTTGCATTTTCCTTACTTTATTGATATCATGGTGGACAAAAAAAGTTGATGGCTGCACAATACGCCTCAAAAGCGAAGAAAGTTTTTCTTTTCTGTTAGTCGTTATATATTTTTGTAATAATGACTCTTTTGATAGTTCTCTGTTGGCCTATTCCTACGGGTTGTGTAGGGCCCTTTTATATTTTTTGTTTTGTTTCAGATCTTAGAGCATATGGTTTGTGTTCATGGTCCTTATATTGTCGGTATGAGGCTCATGAACATATTCACAGATTCAAAATCTGTTTTTGGTTGTTATTGGCCCTACTTGGTAGAGCTTATTTCCAGCTTATTTAAGCTTTTAGCTTAATTTAAGCTATTTTGATGTGCTTGGTTCAGCTTAATAATATAACTTATAGCTTTTTGTAAGTCAAAAATCAACTTATTCTTTGAGTGGGGGAGGAGAACCTTAATTTATAAGTCAAAAATCAGCTTATATTCATAGTTATAAGCTATAAGCTATAATCACTTTCCCACAGCTCTACCAAACGGGGCCATTGTGATTTATATATATTTGTAAGAAGTCTATGTTGCTTAATTGAGTGGTTTCAAATCCCATCCAATCATCAGCTCTGATTATTCCAAATCTGGTTGATTTGCTCTTGTTAGGTTTGGTTGTTTTTTAGTTTGTTTGTTTCGTTTGGCCAGCCGCTCTTCTTGGGTTGGTTTTGCTTGTATAGTTTTGTTTAGGTCCTGGGGCATGCCCTTTGTAGCTGTGTATATTTTTGTTTTTATTTTCTGACTTACCTACTAAAAAAAAAAAAAAAAAAATTTATAATTGCTCTTTAATGCAATAATAAAATTACTTAAATTATTAATTGAAACATATTTCTAACATCATTAAAAACTGTTAATTGACTTAATAATTCATTAATAAAATGAGCAATTTGTTATAAAATTAAAAATCTCAAAGAGTAAAATGTAATTTTGAAAATCACATAGAGCGATTCATATTTTAATCAAGCTCTAGGGTTGTATTAGTAATTTATCCCTCTCTCTCGCTCTCGGCATGGATCGTCGGTGTCGTCATTTTCTCTTTCTTCCATCACCACCACGCCAGCTCCTCTTCTACCTCCGCCGACGATCGAGACGCCACTGCTATGGCTTTCATTTCTTCGTCGCCGTAGACTGCTGTCTCAACACCGCCGACGATCTCGGATATGAGATCTGAAACAGATCTGAGGGAGTGACAACATCTCGATACCATCATTACCCCCCTCCCAAAACAAAAGATTCATTGATGGATGTTGTTTTGTATAGGTGAATATGATCTATTTATGTTCTAACTTTTTGAATCCATGGAATGCTTGGAAATCAACTTATGGTGTATATACTGTATTTCAGTTGTAGGAATTTGACTCTAATGAACCATCCTTAACCATGGTTTCTGGATTCTACATTAAAAAACAAAACGAGTTGAATCCTCTAGGCGACGATGCTCACTTCATAAAAATTCAACAAGATAGAGAAACCCATAGATTTTAAACAGAGATAGAGAGAAACCATAGATTTTGAACATATAGGAAAAAAAAAAGTGAACAGATAGAAAAAAAAATTCAACAAATAGATATAAATTTAAACAGGTAGTCAAATAATTTGAACAGATAGTCATGAAAAGTCAATAGATAAAAAAAATCAACAGATAAATTAAAGAGTAAAATTAAAAACAAAATATTCTCTAAAATTAACAAAAAATTTCTCATCAAACTATTTCACAAAGAGTAAATTTTTTACTAATAAAAAATATTCACTGAGTCTAATGTTTTATACACTTTTTAAATTGGACTTTTTAATAATTTTCTCTAAAACTAAATCAAAATATTAGATTTTAGATTGATAAAATTAACCATTCAAGGTTCATTTATTATAAGGGTCAATCTCTATTTTTGTTTGTTTGTTTGTTGTTTTTTTTTTTTTTGTAATTTTATCTTAAGCAATATATATATATATATATATATATATATGTGTGTATAATTTATATAAAATATATTAATGTTAGTATTTTGATTACCTATTATATGAAACCAAAAGCATCTCTAATAACAAGTCATTGGAGTTGTTATTGTCATAATTTGTCAATTACAGCAGAGTAGTATGCTCCAATGGCTTGCCATAGTATTAAATTTGAGGAATGACACAAGTTTTGACAGCTACTATTTGTGTCAAATCATCAAGAAACACGTCTTTTCTTCTCTTCCTCCTCCTAACAAAGCATTCCTCCCTTCCGCCCATCATTCTTGCAGAAAAAACACAGAAATTGGTTTGTCCGGACAACTGTTCGGTTGTCCAACCGATCGTCTAAACACACAAATTTCTGTGTAAAAATGACAAAAATGATAGCTGAACTATTGGAGTACTATTACTATTTTTCATCAATTTTTTACTATTTACTGTTATAATTTAATAATGACACTAATATTATAATATTTACCATTAAAAATGCACTAAGTTTCTTATGAATAGACAATTATACAGTCTCTATAGGTTTTGTCAAGATTTGAGCAACGACTCAATTATTTTTGAGCATCACGTTTGGATAATAGTCGTCATATATATTTTTTAATTTATCATATATTTAAATATCACTTTCCCCGTGAATGTAGATAATTTAATACCCAACCACATATGATTATTTTTTCTTTGACATATAATATAATATATGATATGATATGCTTTTTTCACGAACTCGCCGTTGATAAGATGTGGAAATTCAAACAATTAATAGTCAGGCGGACCCAATCCACATTAAATTCAAACAACTAATAATCAGTCTTATATGATTATTTTTTCTTTGATATATAATATATGATATGATATGCTTTTTTTCACGAACTCGCCGTTGATAAGATGTGGAAATTCAAACAATTAATAGTCAGGCGGACCCAATCCACATTGAATTCAAACAATTAATAATCAGTCTTAGTTTCCTTTGGGGGAGTTGGGTTGATTTTTTAGTTTTTTAAATTTTTTTTTGGCTATTTTAATTCAGATTAAAAAATTTGTTTAGATTGATTTTCTTAATTTTTTTAAACTTTTATGAAAGAAAAAATAAATTAATTATAATTTAAATGTACTATTTTATCTTATTAACTTTTATTTATTTTATTTTTTTATAACTAATTTAACTAAAAAGCCAAATCAATCCAACTGCCAGAGCACATTCCTATGCTTGCCTCATTTAGTAGACTAATTTAATCAAAAAGTCAACCCAACCCAACTGCCAGAGCACATTCCTATGCTTGCCTCATTTAATCAAAAAGTCAACCGAATCAAGCGAAGGCTTAATAGACTAACAAATGAGATTGAAAATTTATCACAACATCACTATCCAATCATTTTTATTAATTAAATTTATTTACTTACAAGTCTTGATTGATAAATTTATCATTATAATTTTATTCATAAAATTAAGAGAGATTAATTAATTTATTGCTTAATAAATTTATCAATAAGATTTAATAGGTAATAAATCTCAAAAGTAGAACATATTGATAATTTATCCTAAATGTATAAATCTCAACAAAAATAATTGGAAACTCTAATAAAGGAGCTCTAATTAGCTCTAATAAAAGTGAGCCCTACTATGATGTGATATTTTAATTTTTTTTTATTTTTTTTTATCACATTATTAGAGCTCAATTAGGAAAGGTATCATTGCTCAAATCTCAATTCCTTAAACACAAGGATTAGAATAGATTGGCCATTGAGCAAGTGGAGAGGATGGAAAGAATTAGGGGGTGGCGCAGGTCGGTTGCGGCCACGGAACTTCCAATCCGCCATCCGTCCGCTAGACTGGCAGATTAGAGAAAATCAATCCGCATCCATCCGTCAATCCGGCAGATGTGGATTGAGCGGTTTGGTGATTTGGCAGATGGATGCGAATCGGTTTGGCAATTTAAAATTTTATAAATTTTTAACATAATTCAACTTGTGCACTTCCTCAAAAAAAACAAGAAGAAAGTATTACAGTCAATAACTTAAAAAATATTACAATCATTGCATGCCTCATTCAAAGTAAGAAAGTTTGAAACTTTAAAATATCACAATTACTGCATGCATCATCCACATACTACAATCACAGCATGTCTCATCCACATAAAGTATTACAATCTATGGTTCTTAAAATATAAAAACAATTCAAATTATCAAAACCATGAACAGAGCAGTAGTAGAGATTGTATGTTTTTGTATTGTTACATTTATATCTGTTTTTGAAAACAAAAACCAACCAGCATATATCATATTTTCTATTTATTATTTTTAGAGATAGATTTAAAAATAAAAAAATATAGATAAATAATACGTTTATTTTTTTCAATTCAAAAAAGATATTCAAGTTGAATTTTTTTTTTCAACAGAATATTTAAATTTTTTTTTAATTGAAAACACAAACAGAATATTTAAATAAACTGAAAACACAAAGTCTTATAAATTACTAAGGGTGCTCGCGGTTTGGCGGTTTGGTTGCAGCCAAAGGAATCTCAAATCCGCCATCCGTCCGCTAGATTGGCAGATTGGAGAAAATCAATCCGTAACCGTTCGCTCGTCATCACGCATCCGTCCAAAATGCGACGGATCGGTTTGGTTCGGTCGGTTTTGGCGGATCGATATATCCGCTGCTCACCCCTAGAAAGAATATGTAAAAACTTGTTTAGTTAATTGTGCTTTTTATTTCGTTCCGTTTAAAACCGTTTGTTTAAGAATATATTTTTTCTAAAAAAAAAAAAAAAATTTAAAAGGATTTTGCTAATAAGTGTTTTTGGGATATAAGTAAGAGACAAAAATTTTGAAAAATATAAAACATTTTTCACTAAATTCAATGCACTTCTATTAAAATTTGTACATTTTTTTGACATTTTTACATATTTTTAAAAGATATTTTATACATTTCTTCAACATTAAACAATGTGCATGAGCATTGGCGGAGGCAAAGAAGGACGAGGGAGTCACGTGCCCCCCCAATTTTGAGAAATTTTTTTTTTTTGTCATATTTTTTTTTCCTTAACATGTTTTTTGATGGAGAATTTATTATATTGTTCATAACAAGTAATTATTTGATACTTTAAGAGTACTATGTGATATTATTTATATAATAGTTTAAACTAATAGTATAGTGAAAAATCTTATAGATTGGATATAATAAACTCATTATTTTCAAGCAGTTGACAGACTACTTAGTGTAATTTGTGATTTTTTATGCTTTGAGCATTACGTAGGCAATGCTATATGATATTCTAAGACTGTTTAATAATTTTCATTCAAAACACATCATTTATAAGCAATGTCATCTCTTTAACATTTTTCTATCAAATAAAAATTAAATAGATTTTTTAATAATTTGTGCTATAAACGATGCGTTTTTATTTTTTAAAATTAAGAATTTTGATCCATAATTTTTTGTGCTAAAATTATAAACTTACATCACCATCCTGCACCAAACTATTCTACACTATTATAGAATTTTAATTTGTTCCTATTAATAATGAATATTTAATTTTTTATGCTTAAATTTAGGTTATAAAATTATTAATATAATGTTCATCATATTTTTTTTTAAATAAAAAATTATAATTAATAGTGCCCCTCTACCTCAATTTCCTGACTACGCCATTGTGCATGGGCACTTGTTAGCATCTGTCTTTTAAAAAAAATTTCTTGTTATTTGGTACAATGAAAAATAAAAATCAATGAATATTATTTTTGCTTTTAAATGATGAAATTTTTTCCAAACTGAAATCATAGCAATGTTACCACACTATCACCGCAACTATCACTACCACCACCTCCTCTACTGTAACAATTCGAAAATTTAAGTTGTTCCTTAAATTTTATATTAGTATTATTTAATTATAAATGAGAAAAATCTTAAATGTTTAATTAAGTATTCTGTAAGAGTAAAATAAAGTATTGAATGATATAATTATATGTGATAAAATGAAATTTAATTAGGGATTAAAGAAGAAAAAAATGGTATATAATAGTTTAAAAATTGAGTCAAATTAGAGTTAAATCAAGGTAAAAAAAAACAGCAAAAAAAAGAAGGATAAACATAAATTAAGGGATTAGGCTTTGGGTGCCACGTGTAGAAGCTGGGGCCAATCAAGCAAACAGAAGTAAGGAAACGGGAATAAATACTAAAAGGAAAAAAGAAATAATGATGTATTAATTTTAAGATGAGTTATATTATATTTTGAGTTATCATAATATATTTTACGTATATTTTGAGTTATCATAATTTATTTTATATAAATTGTGTTTTAATTATGTTATTTATTTTATAAACCTTATTTTATATACTAAGGAAAACCTATGGATATAATTGTTTATTAAAATGTATTTTGAGTAATTATTTTATAAGTACCACTACGGAGGTCTCATGCCTTGGGAAATTTAAATAACCATTGGCCTTCTGATTGGTCACGTTGTGATCCACTGTCTGTCATAGATCCACTGACCCTCTGATTTCTAGTGTGGAGCAAAATGTTGTACAAAACTAAGTGTTACACTATGGTGGGAGCCACCTCTAGAGTTTGTACGGGCCACCTCTTGAGTCCATATATCTGTTTTGTTTCGTTCTGTACCATGGTTATCATTATTTTGTTTATATGATTTCTGTATTATATATCAAATGATCTCTCTGTATTTTAATATCAAGCTTTGTTTAGCCAATAATTATCCATGGTGAATTTTATGCCCTTATACTGTTAGTATAATATTTTTCACTCTGCCATGTGCTTATAGTTGTTTGCCAATTTTTAGAAAACAATGCAATTTAAAAATAACTTTTGGAGATTCTTAGACGCGGGGTTACGGAATAGATATACAACACTTTTATAGTATTTATAATTATATTCTTCATATGTAAATATCGGTCTTTTTAGTCAATAAATTTTGTTATAAAAATAAAGGCTCCAATGATTATTTTGGTAACCATCACTTAAATATTTTTTTCCACCCGCGTTTAGTAATTTGTTTAAGAATTGATCGGAGGTAATTTCAGTTACTAGCTATCATGATACTTAACCCTTGAGTACGGGAAGCAGATCGTGACATCTACTACCCCACCACCACGGCCACGACACCACCATCACTAATATAATCAGTAATATATTTTTTCATAATTATAACTAAACATAGAAAAATAGTTTTTATTGAAAATATTTTTATCAAAACAAACATTGCATTATTATACTTTGAATTTTCTCCTAAACATTATGTTCAATATGGGAAATTTTTGCTAAAGTCAACCAAATAAGAGAGAAACGAAATTAAAATGAGAAATGAAGACACAAAATCTTCCTTGCTATTCCTTTTCTTTTTGCTGAATCCAAACAAAGCAGAAGATTTTAAAAATTATCCTTCAAGTAATTATTAACAAATCCGTTTGGATATACAAAACAAGAAAGTAGTATATCAAAGAAAAACTTAGAAAAATGCTTAAAATTTAAATGTATGATATAATTTAAACTTTGTACAATATGAATTACACATATATGATGAATTTGATTCTTAGATTTTTTTTTCTTTTTTTTTTTATTACATACAAAATATTGTACACTCAATGCAACAAACTCAAAACATATAACAACTTGAAAACAAAACAACTTGTACATAACTTGAAATAAAAATAATAAAAAAGTGGGAATTTGACCAAAAAACTAATACTAACTATTTTAGTGAGGAATTGTTTTAGCTACCAACCATATATACGATCAAGGACAAGACATCATTCAAAAATCCACAAGCCAAGCTCAATGCTACAAACTTTTTTACATAAAAAAAATAAAAATGAAACACCTCAAAATGATGTTTTCCTTTAACTTTGAATTGGGTTGTTACATTATTATAACAAAATCATGATAGAAAAAATCATGACTGAAGATCTTGGTACCATATATTCATACACCCACACATTACACTGATCTTCTTTGAAATTTAAAATATATATATATATATATATATATGATAACTTCCATAATTTTGACATAATTAGACTAATTTTATTTTTAAAAAGATGAAGATGTGTGCTTGGAAGATTGTCCCTCTTGTGTTCATGTGGTTTAGAAGTTGAGAAATGATACTGTATTTAATGGGACAACCTGATTTTGTGGATTTGGAGGAAATTGTGAAAACAAGAGTTGTTTGTGCAAGTGCCCATTTGGTGTTTTCTTTTCTTTTATTTTCTTATTAGTTGTTTTGGTTGGTTTCTCACTGACGCAGTGGTGTGCTAGGTAGCAGATTATTGTATTGGTTTTGCGACGTCAATTTAGTTGGGATTATGAAATTTGGCTATAATATTTTTTGTACCCTCCTTCTTTATGAATCTATAACTCCTGTATTATACAGATTTTTTTTCATCAATAAATATTATTTTTGCTGATAAAAAAAAAGAGTAAAGTTAAATAGATCAAAATCAATATAGATTGTGCAAAAATACATTACTAAGTAATGCAAAATATACATTTTCATGTAAAAAGAGATAATAATAGTATTTTTTTTATCAATAAAGCTAACAAATTATTAATGAAAAAAGATCGAAGTGTTATATATGAATTAAAATCTCAAGAAAATTTAATATAATTGTGTCAAAATTATAAAATTTACTGTAATTAATTGATGAGAGAGACAGAGAGAGCGCGCTTACTTGAAGGCCAGCTGGGACTGAACATTGCTTTGAATAGCATCCTTTACTCTCTCCAGCTTAAAAGCTCCAAAACTTACTCCTCAGAAATCTTGGACTGATGATGATATATGTAGTGAGTGGTGAGTCCATATATACATATTTGTTTATGACTAATATAAAAGCCTTTCTGAGATCAACAAGGGACCATGACAAATAACCAAGGAAAATGTGTGGACGTCACAAAGAGGACCCATAACTCCCACTGACATATTGACTATTGATGTATTTAAAAAAAATTTGAGAATTGTGTCTGATAGTGATATAAATGGTTCAAATCAATTTGAGATTGTGGGGGGTTGTGTTTTGTGAGGTTTCTATCATTGTTGAATAACTACTCACACAACATAGAGAGACAAAGGCAGTGAGAGAGCATTACAATGCAAAAAGGAATTTGTATGTAGTCGTAATGTTGCATGTGGAGAGAGAGAGAGAGAGAGAGAGAGAGAGAGAGAGAGAGAGGCAATTTATAAAGGAGAGGCAATCACCCAATTACTGTCTGGCTGTTTGTTTGAATTGTAGTTGAGTTTTACAAGTTTATTGGGGGTTAACATGTAATAAATGTGTTGTAAAAATATATGTAACATCATCAAATTCACAATCATTCAAATAAAAATCACTATGTAAAAATAAATTAAATGGTGAATTATATTAACAATCTTTATAATTTGGGATTTGTGTCATTTTAAACCCCGACCTTCCAATTGCGATGTATTTGACCTTGAATTTTATATTTTATTCTAAATAAGGACAATTGAAAACACTGTTACTATATTTTAAAGCCAAAGTCGTCAATTTGATAAAATATAAAATGTTTGACAAAAATAAATGTCAAAAAATTATTTTTAAATTTTTTAAAATTATTTCTACCCACCAAAGATAAAATTATATAAAAATGATAATTTTTTTACTTTTTTATTTTTTTACCAAATTAATTTTTGGTAGAAAAAATTAGTGAAACATTTCTCTCCAACCTTATGTAGTAAGAGAGGTCCAATATATTTTTTTTATTAGCTAAGGTCCCTCAATTTTCACAGAGAAAATTCAATTCAGAGAAATTTTGCTTGACTCAGAGAAATTTTTCCCGACTAAGAGGAGGAAAAATTTCTACTATGAAAAATTTCTTTGAAAAATTTCTCTAAATCAAATTTTCTCTGTAGGAATGTTGAGGGACCTTAGCTACTATAAAAATATTGTATATCATTTATTTTATAAAATCTTAATATTAAATACTTTAAAAAAAATTCTCCTTTTTAGTATATGTTTGGATGATGATCATGTATTGAGGGACCGTTTTTGTTGATATTTTTAGATAGTTATCATGTAATAGATAGTTGTATTTATTATTAACAAATATTTTTGGATGGTTATAATATGATGAATGATTATTAAGCTTTTAATATATAATCGATATATTTAATATATGAAATATTTTTTAGTTTTAGATCTTTTGATTTAATGGATTAGTTTAATAATAATATCAAAGTTGTCGTTAGGCTGACATTTGAAAAAATAAAAACTGATTTAACAAAAATAAATATAAAAAATTTATTTCTGTCCTCCCAAAAGATAAAACTATATAAAAATAATGTGTTTTTAATTTTTTTTTACCAATTTAATTTTTGATTTCTTAGAAAAAAAATTTTGAAAACCAAACCAAATTGAACTTTATAATTAAGAAAGTTCCAACATTATTTATTAAAAAAAAATTACAATTCAAACAAAATACAAGTTAATCAACACAAAATAAGTTATATGACGAATTTGTCCTTAAAATGGACCGTTTGCAAAGAAAATATTTTTAATTGTCTTTGTTTAAAATAAAATTTAAAATTTAAATTTAAATGTATCACAATTAAAAAATTAAAAATTAAAATAACATAAATTTCAAATTATAAAGACTGGGTATAATTTACTCAAAAAAAATATGGATAAGGCAACTTAGCATAATGGAGTTGGTATATACGTACTTGTTTCGTGCATCAAACAAGTCTATAATCGTTAAAAATTGTCATTTAATTATGAGACGATTTAGGTGTTTTATTTAATTTTTTATTGGAGCCTAATGGACACTTTCTTGGGGAAAGATGATTCATCATCAAATCACAATCTCACTCAACATTAATAATTAGATTGGGAATTCAGTTAGTGTTGGTATATACCTTCGTGGGCAAATTACATTAACAGCGACTATAGTTTAGGATTTGTGTCACTTTAATTCTTAATTTTTTAATTATGATATATTTAATCATAAATTTTAAATCTTGTTCTAAATAAGGATAATTGAAGATACCATTGCTTAATTATAAGGGCAAAATCGTCAATTTGATAAAATATAAACTAATTTGACAAAAATAAATATCAAAAAAATATTTTTAAAATTTTTAAAATTATTTTTACCCACTAAAGATAAAATTATGTAAAATTTATAAATCTTTAAACATTTATTTATTTATTTATTTTACCAAATTAATTTTTATTATGTATTTGGATGATGATCATGTAATTGATAGTTGTTAAGATTTTAATATGTAATTGATATATTTAATATATGAAATATTTTTAGTTTTGAATTTTTTGATTTAATGGATTGGTTTAATAATGATATTAAAGTTGTCGCCATATATGACTTTTGAAAAAATAGAAATTAATTTAATGAAAATAAAAACTACCCATTACATAATCATCATCCAACCACATAATAAAAATTAATTTGATAAAATAAATAAATAAATAAATGTCTAAAAGATTTATCGATTTTACATGATTTTATCTTTAGTGAGTAAAAATAATTTTTAAAAATTGAAAAATATTTTTTTGATATTTATTTTTATCAAATTAGTTTATATTTATCAAATTGATAATTTTACCCTTGAAATTAAGCAATAGTATCTCTAATTGTCTTTATTTGGAACAAGATTCAAAATTCAGGATCAAATGTGTCACAATTAAAAAGTTAAGGACCAAAGTAACCCACATCCCAAACTATAGGAATCGTTAGTATAATATGCCCAGAGTTCTTATTAAAAGTTGATTTTTAATTTTTTTTGATATTTTTTTAAAAAATAGGTAAAAATAAAAGGTGATATAATCTTAAAAAAATAAAAAAGAAATCAAAAAATCAAAAAAATTAATTTTTAATCAATTTTTTTAAATAATTCTATAATCATTAAAAGCTGTCATTTTAATTATGAGTAACTTTGGGTGTTTCATTTAATTTTTTATTGGAGGGATGCTTTAAATTATTATTATTATTATTTAGGACAAAATACGTTAACAATCCCTACAACAATTTGAAATTTGTGTCATTTTGATTTTTGATTTTTTAATTATGATATATTTGATTCTGTATTTTGAATGTTGTTCTAAACAAAGACAATTAAATATGCTTCTTTTGCAAATGGTCCATTTTCTTTTGCAAATGCTTCTAAACAAAGACACTTTGATTTCTAATTTTTTAATTATGATATATTTGATTATGTATTTTGAATGTTGTTCTAAACAAAGACAATTAAATATGATTCTTTTGCAAATGGTCCATTTCAAGAGTAAAATCATCATATAACTTATTTTGTGTTAATTAGCTTGAATATTATTTGAAATGTAATGGTCTTTTTTTTTAATGAATAATGTTGGAACTTTCTTGGTTATAAAGTTTTATTTGGTTTGGTTCTTAGAATTTAATTTTAGAAATTGTTTTTAAGAAACTAAAAATTAAATTTGTGAAAAAAATTAAAAGCACATCATTTTTATATAATTTTATCTTTTGGAAGAGTATAAATAAATTTTTAAAATATTTTTTTGTATATTTATTTTCGTTAAATTAATTTCTATTTTTTTAAAAGTCAAATATAGTGGCAACTTTGATATCATTATTAAACTAATTCATTAAATTAAAAAATCTAGAAAAAATTAGTAAAACATAACTTTGTGTGGTAGGAGAGGTTTAAGATATTTTTTTTATTAGCTAAGATCCCTTGATGAAATTTCTCTGCGAAATCAGAGAAATTACGAAGTGAAAATTGAAATTTCTCTGTGTCAGGATAGAAATTCCTCCTAGTCGAATTTTCTCTGTGAAAATGTTGAGGGACCTTAACTATTATAAAAATATTGTATCAATCATCTTATAAAATCTTAATATCAAGAACCTTAAAAAAAGTCTCCAAAAATCTAAAACTAAAAACGTTTCATATATTAAATATATCAATTACACATTAAAAGCCTATTAACTATTCATTACATGATATCTATCTAAAAATATCTGTTAACAAAAAATACAACTATTTATTACATAATAACCATCCAAAAACATTAACAAAAATAACCACCCATTATATGATCATCATTTAAACACATATTAAAAACCAATTTGGTAAAAAATAAAAAATAAAAAATAAAAAATTTATCATTTTTATATAATTTTATTTTTGGTGGGTAAAAATAATTTTAAAAAATTCAAAAATAATTTTTCGATATTTATTTTTGTTAAACTAGTTTATATTTTATCAAATTGACGATCTTGCCATTGGAATGAACAACAGTCTCTTCAATTGTCCTTATTTAAAATAAGACTCAAAATTCAAGTTAAATATATCACAATTGAAAGATTGAGAATCACAGTGACACATATTAAATTAGTACACTGATTAATTTAACTTAATTAATTTAGTTTCGTTCCCAAAAAAAAAAAAAAACTTTTGATTTATTTTATTTAGATGTAATGGTTAGTTTTGTTTAGAAAGTACTTTTGGTTTATTTTATTTAAATGTTATGGTTATGTGAAAAAAAATAAAATGATTATAATTTATATGTGATATTTTATCATATTGATTTATTTAATCTATTTTATCTTTTTATAATTATTTAATCAATTTAATCCTTGCTAAACAAGGCTTTTATACTCCTATCTAAAAAAAATATATAAAATAAAAAATAAAAAAAACTATCAGTGCACTGGAGAGAGCATGAGTAATTTGGGGGACACAATGTTAGCAACATGTGGCTTGAAAATGAAGAAGTGAACCATCATAACGTACATTCTTGATGTGCCTTCATTGTCTCACTTTCAACAAACGTGTGGTTTTCGCTTTTAGTGAACCTTGGGATTATGGTGGTATAAAATATCGTTTAATCTCATTTAGGGTTGGTTTGGGATGTTCTAAAAAAATGTATTTTTTGACTTACTGGCTTATATGAGTTGGGTTTGGGTTGTGTTTCATGTGATGTGTTAGAGAGGTGATGTGATTTAAATAAGATGATGTGACTTAAATAGGATAGTGACTTTTTGACTTTTTATATTATTTAGGTCATGCCAAACTTGGCCTTAATTTGTATTGATTTATTCGGTAATTGCAAATTAAATTTTGAAATTAATAATTTATTTTCAAAATA
The DNA here is from genome assembly GCF_055761805.1 of Camellia sinensis. NCBI lineage: Eukaryota > Viridiplantae > Streptophyta > Magnoliopsida > Ericales > Theaceae > Camellia > Camellia sinensis. The sequence continues at coordinate 183,162,420 of NC_138962.1, forward strand.
GCTCTATTTTGTTATAATTAATACATATATTTTTTTCAACCTTTAATAAAATATCAAAATAAGAATGAGTGTGAGAGAGATATTTAAGATGTGAAATTTGTTACAAATTAGTAATTGTATATATGAAAAATGTTATGTAAAATTAGATTGTATTATATATATGAAAATTATTTTGTAAATTAATATTATATATTTTATAAATGCTTGATAATTGTTTAAAAAGTTAATCCACGCTTTAATATTCATTCAAAACTCTCTTTAAATGTAAACACAATTTAAATCCTCCTAAAAAATTGTGTGGATGTAACATTGCTCAGTATATAAATAAGCATAATTTATCTTATATTTTCAATCTAATACTACAACGTTAGTAATTCCCTTACCCAATCTACCATACTCACATCAATCTATCAAATTTAATTTGACAAACAAGCATCCCCTAATCTTATAGTATATGAACCATGGTCAACTTTTGATCCATGTCAAATAAAGAACAGGGATGCTTGATACAACTTATTTGAACAGCTTTTAATTTATTTTATTTTATAAATTTAGGTCAGACTGTTTAGCCACACTCATTGTTGTGATGTTTTGAGTTTTTTTTGGGCAAATTACATATACACCCCTCGAGGTTTGGCTAAATTACAGATGCCCCCCTGAGGTTTGAGAAATTACGAATTCCCCCCTGAATGCTATATTTGCATAAGAAATTAGGGGGTAATTTGTTATGAAATATAAACCTCAGGGGGCAAATTGTAATGAAAATACAAACCTCAGGGGGCGGGATGTAATTTCCGAAACCTCAGGGGGATATCTGTAATTTAGCCAAACCTCGAGGGGTGTATATGTAATTTGCCCGTTTTTTTTTCCCTTCTTCTTCTTTGTCACATCATTAAAACTCAATCATAACTTCAAAATTAGAGCTATGTATCATTACTCCTCATAAATATTACAAAAAAAGATTATTTAAGTAAAAAATTAACTTTATCAAATAACTATAAATATAGAAACAAATCGCAAAATATTTTTATAAAATGATTAATTTAAATTTACAATCCATAATTTATTCATTTTATAAAATAAAATGCGATTTGTTCATTGTGTTTATAATTATTTAATAAAATTAATTTTTTATATAAATAACTTTTATTAAGAGAATTATAAGATAGGTGATTTAGGTCAACTTTTATATGCCTAGGTTGAGACCCACAACAAGAATATAAAAAGATATAGAATGACAAATTATGAAGGGACCCTTATTCGGGTATTATGAGAGGCTTGGTAGTGTTTGAATTATGGTAAGTGATTGGTTAAGGGGACTTGTTTTTTTTGGTACTGGACCCGCCACGTGCCTTGCTTTGAAGATTCATTTCATTTATTTTTTAAGTTTATATGTAGATATTATTCATTAAAAATTTATATTGATTCAATAATTATAGCTAATGATATTATAATCTGTCTTTAAAACAATAAACAATAAACATGATTTGGAAAATAAATTGTTATTTTTTTTAGTATTAAGATAATAAAATCAACTAATTATAATTATTGAATTAATTTAATTTTTTATATAAATAATTTATACCTAAAAACTTAAAAGATGAATAAAAAGAATCATTAAAATAGAATCCACGCAGATCTAATGGGCTAAACTAGATAATTCAATTTATTGGAGAAACAAATCTCTAGAACTTTACTATGTATTTGTTCAACAATCTTTTTTTAAACTATTTTTCAATTTTGATTAATTTTTTCTCTAAAGATTTAGAGTTATGTTCGGAATCCTAAATAAATTATTAAATTTTTTACCAAATTTTTCACATAGACGTGGAACTCACGTACATGTAATTTGTGTAAATCCCAAATTCATATAAAAAATTTGATAAAAAAATTAATAATTTATCTAACTTCCATAACATTTTTTTAATATTTAACTGGTTGTGCTAGCAATAGTTTTAAGGCCCCGTTTGTTTTGAGCTATATGGAGGGTATTGGGACTAGTAATACCAAGGTATTACTAATGCCCTTATTTATTTGGAGAGATAGCCTTGGGACTATTAGTCCCTTGGTATTACTAATACCCTTGGAAGGGGGATTGGTAAGGAGGAGGTAGAGATGGTATTAGAAAATAGTGAGAGGATTAGAAATTTTTTTATTTTTTATATATTGAGAATTTTTTTAAATATAATGTTTAATTTTTTATATATTTTTATTTGTTTTATTATTTTATATAAAAATAATTTAACAATTCCTCATTATTAATCCCCTCACTATCAATCCCCTCACTAACAATTCCATCACTATTAACTCCCTCACTATCAATCTCCTCCATTCTATCTCCCAAAACAAACGGAGCATAAGAGTGTTTGTGTGATTGGTTATAAAGAAAAAGGAAGGACAATAGCCGCCGTGTTAGACGCCTCGAATGTGCCTTGAATTTCCGGTTTTTATTTATTTATTTTAAGGGTAGTTATGTGTAGAGATATATAAAAAAATTAGACATTTTACATTAATTTATCGTATAAAATTATATGAAATTAATAAAATTTAACTAATAGCCTAACTAATCAGTCAATTTTATTACTCAACCAGTCTTACCCAATTGACTGATCAGTTAAGCTACTGGTTAAAATTTATTAATTTCATATAATTTTGTACGATGAGTTGGTGCGAGATGTCTAATTTTTTTGGCATACCTGTACACATAACTACCTTTAAAAAAAAAAAAAACCAAACCAACACAGTCCAACAAATAGAAGGGAAAAAAAAAAAAACAAATTAATTTATGTGGTTTGATAAGGTGAGTGAGTTAGGTTGGACTAATTGGATGATAAAATTGACTGATTAGTTAAGCCGTGGGTTAAAATTTAATTGAAATCAAAACTTCAGAATCTTCTTAATTTGAAATAAAAATATAGTAGGGACTCGTACAAAATTATATGAAATTAATAAATTTCAACCAGCAGCCTAACTGATCAGTCAATTTTATCACCCAATCAGTCTAACCCAACTCACTTACCTTATCAAACTATACAGACTGAGTTGGTATGAGATGTCTAATTTTTTAACATATCTCTACACACAAAAAAAAAAAAACCAAAAAAGAGAGGAAAAAAAATTTTAAAAATTAAACCAAACTAACACCGTCAAAAAAAAAACAAAAACAAAAACAAACATAAAAAAGATCACGAGGCAAATTCGAGGCGCCCGCCAAGCATTATTGCTGAGCGAGACAGTAAATTGAGAAGTCCTGACATGATTTCATTTGTTAGGTTATAGTCAACCATGTGGGTGTCACTCATATTTGGTAAAAGAGCGTTTTCAAAACGGCAAAACGAATTAAAAAACAACATTAGGTAAAAGGGAGTTCTCAGTACAGTGATGATTGAGATAATTGGTGGAGCTGTTTTAAATGTAATTTTATTGAGTTGACATCTATTTAAAAAAAATAAAATAAGGAAAAAAGAGAAAATATAAAGAGAAAAAACATAAATTAATATTCTTTTAGTGCTCCTCTTTTATGTTGTTTTTGGTCAGGAGATTTGGAAAGAAAAAGAAAAAAAGAGTGTGAAATTAGGTGAAATGTGGACATATTTTATTTACATTTCACCTAATTTTTTCCTTTCCTTTTCTACATCTCTTCTCAAATCTCCCAACCAAACACAACTTTAGTGGTCTAAACCATTTTTCTTTTTAATACAATAAACGGATTAAAAAAAAGAAAAAGAAATATTTAGAGTTAAAAAAAAAGCTATATATTCTAACAATAGTGGTTGGTAGCTCGAAAGACCCTTCTCCAAATCCCCCCGAAATCAAAACGACATCGTTTTCGTGGTTTTGATTTTTTTTATTTTCAAAAGAAGAAAATCAGAAGAAGGAATAAGAAGAAGGAGGAGGAAGAAGAAGAACTGGAGGGGGTTAACAAAATCGGGCTGGAGGCGGAGGCGGAGGCGGGGGGCGGGGGGCGGAGGCAGAGGCAGGGGGCGGAGGCGGAGGCAGAGACGGGGGCTGCGAGGCAGAGGCAGAGGCGACGGCGGGCGACGATCGGGCGGAGGCGATGGCGGACGGAGCTCCTCCTCTTCCCCACTCTTCTCTTTGTCTCTCTCTCTCTCTCTCTTCTAAATTTCGAGCTGTTCGGGGAGGGAGAATTTCGGGAAAAAAATCATTTCTCATATTTTAAATTTTATTGTGCTCGGTTACTCTTTAAAATTCAAAACAAATCATTAGCTATCTAAGTGAGGATTGATTTTAAATGGTAGCTAGTCTATGGTGTTTAGTGCATCTTGTTATAAATTAAAAATTAATAATTCAAAAATCAAAATCAAAAGCACTCATCAATCAATTTTTAGAATTTAATTCTTTTTAGTTTATTTAAGTTATTTATACTTAATAAGTTATAAATAAAAATTGTACCAAACAATAATCTCAGAATATAAAAGCTAAACAATTTAGATAAGTTGTACCAAATTATCTCTATATCTAATAGTGATAAAATATTATAGAAAAATGAGATTACATGCAATTCTTTTCAAAATTCATATTAATAGAACATCTACCTGAACAAAACTTAACAACTTGTTTACTACTTGGGTGAGGATTGATTTTAAGTGGTAGCTAGGTGTGTGTATAGAGGATTGATTTTAAGTGGTAGCTAGGTGTGTGTGTATAGTAGTGACAAAATATGGTGAAACATGCAATATTTTTCAAAAATTATTTGATAGGAACGTCTAACTAACTCAACAGCGTTGCTGTTTCCAACCATGGTTTGAGTAGTAGCTGAATCTTGAAAGGTAGATTCAAATACGTCTTCAACATGTTGATAGCACAACAAAGTTTTTGTTTGTTTAAACGGAAAATAATTTATATCAAAAAATTATTTTGGGTAAAATTTAATTTATTTTTTTGTGATTTGATGTCAGACTATTTTATCGCTTAATGATTTAAATATAGTCAGAAAGATCCCATGTATTTTTGGTTTAAAGTGTCACTATTATTTTTTTTTTATTCAAACTAATGAAAGATGTATTACACTCACTATTTTTTTTAGAGTGGGCATGGTTTTCTTTAAAAAAAAAAAGAGAAATTAACAAAATAAAAAAATAATTTTATCCCTATCTCCTCCAAATCTAAAATTAGATTAAGATATTAGGAATTACAATAAATAATTAAATATTTAGGATTAATTGTGATCTAAAATATAATTAAATTAAAATTAGATTAATTTATAATTCATTATGATTTAATTGAATTAGTGTTAAAAATTATAAATTATGTGTATGAGAGAGAAAGCGCGCTTAGGTTCCGTTTGTTTTGGATTATAGGGGATGTAATTGGATTGGGATGGATGTGGGGTCCACTAATATTGTGTTTATTTGCAAAATGGGGAACGTGATTCACAATACCTTGGGACTATAATAGACCTCCATGGATGGAATTAGTAGTCCCCCGTAGAAGTTGGTATTAGAAAAAGGGTCCAGCTTGTCTCCAATTGAAGATCAAGACTAGACCGTCCAGTCTGTCCCGTGGGCTTATTTTTGGGCTCCTTTTCGATAATCCGAACCATTCAATATGTAGAACTTGTCGAGTACTATATTTTTATAAAAAATCACGTTGATCGGATATTGATAGCTGTGGGGGCCGAGTATTGGGAGTCGTAGTGATTCCGAATAGTCGAATCTGGGAGCCGGGATTCAAAGCATTCGGCGATCGGCTCGAAAACTCAAATCCAACCCTACTTGGCCAAATAGCCGATTAAGCAAGGGCCGAGTGAAGATCGGTCAAATATAAAATATGCTGAATAGGAGGTTGGAAATGGATCTAATCCCGAGGCCCAAAGAGGAAAGGATATAAATAGAGAAGACATCAGCCAGAAAGAGGTATGTGAAAAAAGAGTGGTGCTTAACTTAGAATACAAGCAATATTGAGTGTGAAACTGACTTGTCCGTCGGAGTGCTAATTCCGGCACCCCCGACCGGAGTGTTCATGCTTTTTCAGGTGACTAGAAGAGGATCAAGAGCGTCCCCCACGATCAGAAGAGTATTTCCAAAACCACTTCTCCACAATTGGCGCCGTCTGTGGGAATACTTAAGCATATCCATGGCGGGCGTGACAGAGGACCCTCCAATGGTCACTGATGATACCACGCAGGGATACGACCTCACTCCAACAAACATGCATGGCCCGAAGATCATCCCTACCAGATGCGCTTTGCACTGCGTCTCACCTTCAACTCCGGAGCATGAGCCAACGCAAGCGATCGTGAAAAAAGCAAAGCAAAACGAACAGAGATTGGCGAACATGACCGCTGAAAATGAATGTCTCCGTCAGGATATGGCCTCGGAGGTGGAAAAGTCCAAACGAGCTGTACACCAAGCCCCAGAACAACTTGTGAAGGCAAATGGTCGACGATCTCGAGCCCGACGACACGACGCTGATAGCAACTCCGACTTATTATCCCTGGTCCCCAAGAAGAAAGGACGATCTGAAGTTTCCAATTCCTCCGAAGAGAGTCCGCATGTAAGGTGGGCCTCCTCATTCTTCAAATGGCCGTAAAAAATGGTGGGACCTCCCGACACGAGAAGGGATAGGCGGTGTGCGTATCGCAAACACCACGGTCGTGACTTTGACAGTAGCTATACTTTGAAAGATCACCTTGAGGAGTCGTTCCAGGATGGTCATCCCCAGCAATACGTCCAAAAGAGCGCAACCAAAACAAATGTTCTTCGGCAGGATTCACCTCCGCTTGGTGTCGTTCATATGATATACAGCTTGCCAATGCCCTCAGCCGTGCATACAATTCAATCACACCCAGTATCCCAGAAGCAACTCACGCCGGCAAAACGACCACGTGAAGTTCCCAATATCACACTGATCCACTGGTCATTGAACTATGCGTAAATCGATTTTCCATCGAGCGCGTTCTCATAGACCAGGGAAGTACTTCGGAGGTTATGTATTACAAGACCTTCATCAAACTTGGCTTCAACGAATCAGACTTGTCTCCGGCTCCTTATCCACTATTCGACTTCAACGCAAATCCAGAGTATCCGTTGGGAAAAATCATACTACCCGTTCGAGCGGGCTCCCGAACAGTGGATGTGGAATTCCTAGTCGTCAAGCTTCCTTCGTCGTACAATCTCATAATGAGGCGAACTTGGTTGCATACTATGTGGGCCGTCCCAAGCACCTATCATCAGCTTCTACGCTTCCCGACGGAACACGACATTGAGCATATCCGTGGTTCCCAGCAATCCGCACAAGCATGTTATCTCCTCTCCAGAAAGACGCCAAAGGAGTTGCACGTCAATTCCATTGAGGTGCCGGATCGAGATAGCCTTGACGATGTCGGGCGGCTCCCAAATGAGAAAGCCACGGAAGATCTAGACCGAGTTGAGATTGATGGCAATCCAGAGAGGTTCTTCATGGTCGGCGCCTCCCTAAGTCAAGCCGACAGACAACAACTAGTGTCCTTCCTGCTGGACAATCTTGATATATTTGCGTGGACCCCATATGAAATGTCGGGCGTAGACCCATCTGTTTCACAGCACCGTTTGAATGTTGACCCTAAGTACAAACCGGTCGTGCAGAAAAGCCAGCGATCAGCCGCAAAGCACACTGCTGCCGTCGTTGAAGAAGTTGATCGGCTGCTTGATGTAGGGGCAATCAGGGAAGTGACCTACCCCACATGGCTCTCTAATACTGTGGTTATGAAGAAGAAGAGTGGGTCCTGGCGAGTCTGCATTGATTTCACGGACCTAAACAAAGCCTGCCCCAAAGACTGTTTTCCTCTCCCAAGGATAGACCAATTGGTAGACGCAACAGCATGTCATCAGCGCATGAGTTTCCTCGATGCCTACAGAGGCTACCATCAAACTGCCATGCATCCAGAGGACCAGGACAAAACTGCATTCCTCACCCCAGGAGGAACCTATTGCTACAAGGTTATGCCTTTTGGGCTGAAGAATGTAGGGGCAACCTACTAGAGACTGGTCACCACCATGTTCAAAAAGCAACTCGGCCGCACAATGGAAGTGTACATTGACGATATGGTGGTCAAGTCCAAGGTAAAGCAGAATCACATAGCCGATCTTGAAGAAACATTCGGCATCTTACGCGAATATGGAATGAAGCTCAATGCTTCCAAATGTGCTTTTGGAATCGGCTCTGGCAAATTCTTGGGATATATTGTCAACCACCGAGGAATCGAAGCTAACCCAAGGAAAATCACAGCAATCCTGGAGCTTAGCTCCCCTCGATCAGTGAAAGAGGTTCAAAAGTTAATGGGGATGGCCGTCGCGCTCAACAGGTTCATCAGCCGGTCCACAGATCGCTGCCGGCAATTTTTTCATACACTACGGCAGGGCAAGGCTTTTCAATGGTCCGCCGAATGCGAAACGGCTTTCAACGGCCTTAAGACTTACCTCCGCTCAGTACCACTCTTGGCAACCCCCTCTCTCGGTGACTCGCTCATTTTGTATTTGGCAGTTTCCGACCGGGCCGTCAACGTCGTACCGATAAAGGAAGAGCTGGGAGAGCAACAGACAGTGTATTATGTGAGCAAGGCATTGGTTGACGCCGAAACACGCTACCTTCCGCTGGAAAAGCTCATCTTAGCCCTAGTCATGGCGGCAAAGAAGCTGATGCATTACTTCCAAGGGCATAACATTGGGGTGCTAACAGACGATCCCCTCCGGTCAGTACTATGCAGTGCGGAAGCTTCTGGACGTGTATCAAAGTGGGCTCTGGAACTTGGCCAGTACAATATTCAGTTTCTATCCAGAACCTCAATCAAGGGACAGGTGCTTGCCGACTTTGTCGTCGAATTTACCGGGGGCCTGGCCGACTTCAAGACTGATGAAATTCGACCAAAGCCGAACTGGAGGATTTATGTTGGGGATATTTGGCAATTGTATTGCGATGGATAGTCCAATCAGCGGGGCAGTGGAGCCGGAGTTGTGATCATGTCTCCCGACGGCACAATAATCGAGCAGGTCGTCAAGCTCGGCTTCGAAGCATCAAATAACGAAGCCGAATACGAAGCCCTTCTAGTCGGTTTGTGGAACGCGCACGTTCTTGGTGCTCGGCGCTTGCTTGTGTTTTGTGATTCAAAATTGGTGATCAATCAGCTAAAGGGGGAATACGCGGCAAGGTACAACTGCATGGTGGCCTACATGAAAACGGCCAATTCCTTTTTGGCAAAATTTGACCATCATGAGCTGAACCAGATAACACGTGATCAGAACACCCATGCAGATGCCTTGGCTTGCCTAGCCTCCGCCATCAACTCAGAGATTAAACAGACCATCGAAATAGGTTTTATCTCGGAGCTAAGCATTAGCCCTTCGGAGGAAGTCCAGATCAACGTTATAGAATCTGCCCCGAGTTGGATGGATCCCATTGCTGCATTCCTGTCTTCTAAGCAACTCCTAGAGGACAAGAAAGAAGCGCACAAGCTGCGAAACAAAGCCATGCGATACTACTTGGATCCGCAAGGAAGGCTCTATAAAAAATCCCTCTCTGGTCCATATTTGGAATGCGTGCACCCAGACAAAGTCAATGAGCTCCTGACTGAGATACACGAAGGCAGTTGTGGTGCCCATTCTAGCGGGCGCTCTTTGGCCCATCGAGCTATAACGCAAGGGTATTATTGGCCGACAATGAGAGTGGATGCCGACTGTTATGCAAAAAAGTGTGAACAGTGCCAAAAGTTCCCCCTATTAACCTATTTGCCTGCAGAAGAGTTGAACTCCATCACCAGTCCTTGGCCATTCGCCTAGTGAGGGCTCGATATCGTTGGACCACTGCCGAGGGCCCCAGGGAACAAGCGATACTTGATCGTCGCAACAGATTACTTCACAAAATGGGTCGAAGCGGAGGCATTAACACATATTCGAGATGTTGATGTTAAGCGCTTTGTGTGGAGGAACATCATAACACGATTCGGCATTCCAAGAGCCCTTATCTCAGACAATGGCACCCAGTTTGATTGTGGTGTTTACCGAGAACTGTGCGACAAGTATGGTATCCAGCCGTATTTTTCCACGCCGACTTATCCCCAAAGTAATGGTCAAGCCGAAGCCTCTAACAAATCCATCTTGGACGACATCAAGAAGAGGCTGGAGAAAGCCAAAGGCAAATGGGTCGAGGAATTGCCGAGTGTATTGTGGGCTCATCGGACAACGCAGAGGAGATCAACTGGAGAAACGCCATTTGCCTTATGCTTTGGAAACCAGGCGATCTTACCCCTGGAGATCGGCCACTCGACCCTCAAGTCGCAAGTTTTTGATAGGGGCCGAAACGACATGATGCTGGCTTTGGATTTGATTCTAATCGAGGAACGAAGAGACTGTGCCCTTGCGTCCATGGCACAGTACCAACAACAACTGGCAAAGTTGTACAATCAACGAGTTTAGCTCTGTCGCTACACACCGGGAGAATTGGTCCTGAAAAAGGTGCTGCCAGCTGACAGAAAGTCGGCTGATGGAAAACTCAGTCCAAACTGGGATGGCCCCTATCAAATAGATTTTATCGTAGGAGCAGAGGCGTATCGGCTGAAAGATATGTCAGGAAGGAGCCTTCCACGACCTTGGAACTCGACGCATTTGCGAAAGTTTTATCATTAAACCCGACCTGTGAGGAATGATTTCAGTTTTAAAACGATTTGTCATGCACAAACTCCACTTTTGTAATACGAGGATTCTTGTTGAAAAGTGTTCCGATATAAAGCCTCCGGATTCAGAGCGCCCTTCGTAGATATCACGATTGGCCAATCAAAGTCTCCGGATTCAGAGCCCCTTCGGCGCATGATGTCGTTGGGCCGATAAAGCCTCCGGATTCGGAGCGCCCTTCGTGGATATCATGATTGGCCAATCAAAGTCTCCGGATTCGGAGCCCCTTCGGCGCATGACGTCGATGGGCCGATAAAGCCTCCGGATTTGAAGCGCCCTTCGTGGATATCACGATTGGCCAATCAAAGTCTCCAGATTCGGAGCTCCTTCGGCGCCTGACGTCATTGGGCTGATAAAGCCTCCGGATTCGGAGCGCCCTTCGTGGATATCACGGTTGGCCAATCAAAGCCTTTAGATTTGGAGCGCCCTTCATGGATATCACGATTGGCCAATCAAAGTCTCTGGATTCGGAGCCCCTTCGGCGCATGACGTCATTGGGCCAATAAAGTCTCCGGATTCGGAGCACCCTTCGTGGATATCACGATTGGCCAATCAAAGCCTCTGGATTCGGAGCGCCCTTCGTGGATATCACGATTGGCCAATCAAAGCCTCCGGATTCGGAGCCCCTTCGGCGCATGATGTCATTGGGCCGATAAAGCCTCTGGATCCGAAGCGCCCTTCGTGGATATCACGATTGGCCAATCAAAGTCTCCGGATTCGGAGCCCCTTTGGCGCATGACGTCGTTGGGCCGATAAAGCCTCTGGATTCGGAGCGCCTTTCGTGGATATCACGATTGGCCAATCAAAGCCTTTGAATTCGAAACCTTATCAACACCGTCTTTAGGCAGTGTAACATGCATATTGAATAAATACTTGAAGTGCTCCATGATGACGAGCCGGCAAAAAATCATTTATTCAAATAATGTTTCTCCAAAAGGAATAGTAAAAACGGACCATTATATTCATTCGACAAGTAAATACATAATTTTCGACGCAATCCACGCTTTAACATTACAATGAATATTTTTATGCAGCGTCTCCCTCATCGTCGCCCTTTTCGACTTCAAAGGCGGAAAAAGGCAAATGATTACGTCGGTACCGCGGGAACGCCGAATTGACACCCTTTGCTCGAAGGGCCTCTGCGGCCCGAAGTGCCGCGATCCAACCGTGTTTAAATCCCTAATTCTCACAGCGGCAGACCTCCTCTGCAAGTTTCTCTTTCGTTTTGTCGATCCCAACCTTCTGGCCCGCATGAAAGCCTTGCTCATAACCTTTGGACCTCGCATTTCTACGACAAACATGCTTGCCGTATCTCAATCGGCGATGGCATGACTCAATAGCCGTTGGGTCACCCTCTCATCCACGATCGGGTTAGATTGACCCGCTGCATAAAGCTCGGCGGATTTAGCCGTTCTAAGCTCCCTAAGCTCGCGTTCGGCTTTTTCTGCCCGAGCCTCCGAACTGCGGATTTGTTGGTCTATCCTTTCCATCTTCCGCCACGCGGCACGTATGCGCATGCCGATTTCGTAGGCGGTGTATAGCCCTTTCACCGCCCCATGGATGCCCTCTCGAAATACGTCAAAATCCTGTCATCCAACCATCGACTGCTGGACCTCAGGTGGAAAAATCTGTCGAGCAAACTCGACCGCCACCCCTGGGTCCTTGATAATGGAGTCCGCCTCCGTCATCGGTTTATTCCCCACTAAAACTGCAAAACTCAACGGTCGCGGAGAGCTTTCCCGTTGCTGTTTCTCCTTTTGGGGTGATCTGCTTCGACGACTTGAAGGTTGACATTTTTCCCGTTCTTTAGACGCCCCACTTCCCGCACGGGTAGTTTCTCTGCCATGATTCATCGCAGTATCAAGCTCAGCCAAAGTTCGACCTTCGCCTCTGCTGTTGAAGAAAACTCTATTCGACATTCGCGACAAGTTGTCCTGAATTACGTCTGAACACAGAAAACGAAGTTACTGGCGCGAAGAGCCCATTTATTTCCAATACCTGCAGTGACCCCAAGGCCATCTCATTAACGCTACTCTCCAAACGACGGATACTGATTTTGGCTTTTAAAACGGCCTAGTTATCTAAACGGCAATTTTAGACGAATGCCTTGGAGTCCATGCACTGGCCGGGGCAAGGGCAGATTTATTAATCTATTCGGCTGAACACCCTGGCCTTATGCCGATTGATATGTGCCACAGCCACTTCATGCACTGATTTTGGCTTTTAAAACGGCCTAGTCATCTAAACGGTAATTTTAGACGAATGCCTTGGAGCCGATTGCGCGGCCAATGCAATGGCAACCAGATCAGGCTCTGCCCTAAAAGTTGCCTTGTCAGCCGGCAGTGAAATGGACGTCGCTAAGCTGAGTGCAACCGTTGGATCTCTGATCACCGAAACATCGGAGTAGATCGGCTTATTTTTTATCTTGGGCTGAACAACAAAGGGTACGATCACATCCGACTCCTCCAAACGAGGTCGTTTGTCGGCACGATCTTCCTCTGAGCCGGCCTCGGCAGGGCACTTCTCCACCCTTGGCTCAGTTTCTACACTTGCCTGCGCAACAGGTTCCACCTCTGTACTTCCGTCTTTTGCCGCCCCCTCCTCAATAACAGGCACTGGGACTGAGATTCGGCAACCCGAATCTCCTCCGCCCTTCGCCCCGCGGCTATTCTTTCTGCGTTCGCCTTCTTGGCAAGTTTAGTGAGGCTCAACTTAGCCATATCTTCTGGGTACGCGCCGGAAAGATCCTCCGGACCGTGAAAAATATCGTCAAGTGAACGGTCCTCTCGACCCGAAGTGGACGGAGGATCAGCCGAAATGAGGCCGGCTTCTTCAAATGCTAATTTCAAAGCCTCGTTAACCTTAGTTTCGGATTCTTCTGATTCGTCGGCCTCAGCTACTTTCGGTCGCTCCGAATCTGATCCCTCGCAATCGACTTGTCTCAAATTTATGAAATCAGTCAAGATAAGGGCAGTAAGAAACTCCTTACCCTTCGGAATTGGTATATTTTCCGCCACTGAAAAGGTCGTATAAGTCGGCTCGTAGCGGAGCAGAACGTGGGCCGCCCTCCCCTGCTTCTGAAGACTCCGTCGGCCGAAATACTTAAGCGCAGTCTTGATTTCCGAAAGGACGGCGTCGTTAGTCGAGGTCAAGATTTTCTTCAAATCATTTCCTGCAAAAGCAAAACCATGAGGTCCCGAAAATGAAGTTTTATAAATATAACAAATAAATAAAGATAGATATTCAGCCACCTGGTTCTCCCCTCCGTCTAGGAATACGATCAAGGTGCTCCTCGCCTTCGCCGAATTCCCAGTTTCCTTGGACGACGACCATAACATCATCGACTCGCTTTCCAGAGTTGGAAAGCATAGTCACTAGTTGATGGTCGGTGTCTTTGGCCCTAAGAAAATAATGCCCGTGCCGACCAGAAGACTTGGCCAAGGCGTAGCAATGTCGAATAGCGAGAATGCCGAGGTTAAGCCCAAGGCAGCGGTTTAGAGCGATAATCCCCATCACGATTCTAGAGAAGTTGACGTTGGGTTGGGAAGGGATTAACCCCCAATGGCAAAGCACGGCCCTAAGGAGTGGGTGAAGGAGGAAACGGATCCCACCCTCTGCGATTGATAGAAGAGGGAAGACGATCGTGGTTTCATCAGCCCTCTCCATATCGAGGGTGCCATCTGCTACAAATGATAGACGAACGTCGTTAGTGTAGAGACCCCATTTTTGACCGACCTTAAGACTCAGACATCACCAGTTGAGCGCTTGGTGATACTGCATATCGTGCTCGTCTAGAAGTTTTAGAGTCTCGGCTGTGAGCCTTGCCTCCGGACTTCCGGACTCTTTTGTGCTTTGCCTCGGTTTGCGAACCAGGCTCAGTTTTCTCTGTTTATTTTCCTGAGGGGAGGGAGAGGTCCCGTAGACCATCTCTCAGTGGCCGTGGGCTACATTTTGTGGCTATAGGCCATTTTTTCCATTTCGGAGCCCGATTCCCGATTTTCGGAGCCGTCAGGCCGTATGCCTCGGTTCGGGACCGCTTAACCATCTCCTATTGCTCCGGTTTTTGGCATGCATCTTGTTTACTCCCTTTTGAGGGACACTGAGGTCTGAGAGACCCACTTCGTGGTCGAATACCACTCCCGGTGCCTAACAGCCAGTTTTCGGGGCCTCGGGCTGCGCGTTTCGGCCCCCGAACCTTCATTTTGCATCGGTTTGGGCTCATTTTTGGTGGAGACCTTATTTTCACTGTTATAAAGCTTGGAGGAGGGTGGGAGGCCAGCAATTTTGCTGAAAAGCCAACTTCTTTTTGGTCAAAAGTGGTTCAGCATGAATCCGGGAAGGAGAAAAATCTGCGCGGCTTCACCGAAACGGGCGTAACTCTTTGCACAAGAGGAATTAAGATATGAGGCCACCACCATTGGAAATCTTACTTCCGGGGCTTCATTTTTCACTTAAGAATCTCCCAAGTCCAAGTCCGGGGGGGGGGGAGTTGTGGTTGGTTGAAGTCTGGTTGGACCGAATCTGCGCAGCTTCACAGAAAAGGGCATAACTTTTTCTACAGGAGGAATTTTAATACAAGGTTTCCACCATTGGAAAGCTAACTTCTGGGGCTTCATCCTAGGAGGTGGCCGGCCACTTTTTTCCCTTTGACCTAGCCGGCCGGCCACTTTTTCTTGCCGGCCGGCCACTTACCTGGTGGTTGACCTTTTTCTCCCTTTTAAACTGGCCGGCCATGATCCTCTCAATTTGCACTTTACAGCTGTATAGTTGTTTCCCCCAGAAAATATCTCAATCCGGGGGATATTTTGTGGGGGAAGACTTGCCTCCTTTTCCCCCACCTTTTCCCCTCCTTGTCTCTCCCTTTTTGGTCCTTATAACCAGCTGCAAGCATTGGTCTTGAGGGGGAGAAAAATTGGTCTTCAAGCTTGTATACAAAAATCCTCCTCCATTTCTCTCATTTCCTTGAAAACCTCCAAGTCCTACACCACCATTTCTTCTACACCACCAACCCCCACCCTTCCATCCTCCATTCCAGAAGTTTGAAGGTGTTCTCCAAGGTCTAAGGGTGCTACAAACTCAAGCCAAGAGTTGCTAAAGGCTTGTCTTCAAGGGTGAGTTGCATTTTTCCCTTTTTGGTCCATTTCTTATATCTTTTGTAAGCCATACATGCTTACTGTTTTAAGCTCCGGCCCTAACTGAAAGTGGCCTTCTTTTGAGCTCTTTTTCACTTTTTCTTAAGGGCTCAACCCTGTTTGAGCCCCCCATCTTGCACTTGCTTCAATATCCTTCTTGAATGCCATTTTCTTGCATGATATTTTTAGCTTGTGTATGATCTGTTTTGGAGCATGATGTAAACTGTAAGTAGGCTTATTTTGAGCCCCTTTTCAACATTGAAGAAGGGCTCATCACCGTTTGGGACCTCCATGTACCACTTGTCATTATATCCATCTTTGGTCCCCATTTTTGCATGACTTGGCAGCCCCTTGTGCTTCTGTTTTTGGTCATTTTACAGAGCTAGAAAAGGTCTTCTTTTGGTCCATTATTCATGTTTCATTAAGGGCCTTTCATGGTTTGAGGCATCTTTCATATACTTTGTGTTGTATCTCTCTTTTAATCCCCATTTTTGCATGACTTGGCAGCCCCTTGTGCTTCTGTTTTTGGTCATTTTACAGAGCTAGAAAAAGTCTTATTTTGGCCCATTCTTCATGTTTCATTAAGGGCCTTTCATGATTTGAGGCATATTTTATACACTTCATGTTATATCTCTCTTTTGGACCTCATTTTGCATAGCATTTTTGACATATTTGCATACTGTTTTGGGTCCGACCCTCAACTGAAAAATGCCTTATTTTTGGTCCCTCATCAGTATTGTAGAAGAGTATTTTTCTGTTTGGGCTTTTCATCTACCACTTCCTTCTTTGGCCATCTTTTGGCCCTTTTCTTGCATAAGAGTGTAGCTATACCTGTGTTTGTTTTTGGGATATTTTCAGAACTGAAAAAGACCATATTTTGGGCCCCTCTTAAACTTTGTTGAAGGGCCCTAATCTGTTTGGGGACAGAAACTGTGAGTTGCTTCTTTATCTCTCTTTTAATCCCCATTTTTGCATGCTAGTTTTGCCCTGTTTGTGTTCACTGTTTGGCTTTGATATAAACTGCAAAAGTTCTTATTTTGGGGCTGCCTTGCTTCTGTCTATTCATTGCATGTCCATATTGTGCATGTTTGGTATAGCTATAGGCCATTTCGGGTGCCAAAATGTTTCGGGACTATTCCATGCATCGGGTGTACTTTCGCCTCATTTCGGGGCTGTTTTCCGCCACATTTCAGTGCTGAAATTCCATTAGCATGTTTGCATATCATTTTCCATGCTATTGCATTGCGTATACCATTGCCTCGGTTTGCGTGCCCGTGTGCACGCATTTCGAGGCACTTCATTTTCATCCATCGGCTTCTTATGTGAGTGTGGCTGAGGCTCTCTCATGTTAGTATAAGTCCATGTTGCATTCTATATGCCATTTTAGCCCTATTGCATTGCGTATGCCATTGCCTCGGTTTGCGTGCCCGTGTGCACGCATTTCGAGGCACTTCATTTTCATCCATCGACTTCTTATGTGAGTGTGGCTGAGGTTCTCTCATGCTAGTATAAGTCCATGTTGCATTTTCCATGCCATTTTAGCCATATTGCATTGTGTATGCCATTGCCTCGGTTTGCGTGCCCGTGTGCACGCATTTCGAGGCACTTCATTTTCATCCACCGGCCTCTTATGTGAGTGTGGCTGAGGCTCTCTTATGTTAGTATAAGTCCATGTTGCATTCTATATGCCATCCCATGCCATTGCATTGCGTATGCCATTGCCTCGGTTTGCGTGCCCGTGTGCACGCATTTCGAGACATCTCATTTTCACAGCATAGTGTATACTAGGTTGTATCTTAGATCGCATTCATGCATTTTCTCGATTTGCGTGCTCGTGTGCACGCATTTCGAGGCATCTCATTTCCATAGCATCGTGTATGTTAGGATTGTATCTTAGTTGCATTTCATGCATGTCATGCATATCGCATCGTGTTCGGGATAGGAGTTAGCCCGGGCACGGGAAACGAGGCACATTTCGTACTCCGTGTGACGGAATGTATCTCAATTTCTCAGTCACCGACACTCCGGATTATCCATGATGGAGTTAGGTTTTTGTTGTGTTTTCATGTGCATTCATCCTATATTGAATTGTGCAATTCGACTCCTCGGCCATCATGCCTCGGTATGCGTGATTGGTGGCACGAGGATTGAGGCATGCATATATTTGTGAAAATACACTGCTATGCCCCTTTCCTGCTCTCTGTTGCAGCAAAATCAGGAATCAGCAGTCTTCCGGGGCTCGGCGCGCTTTCCAAGAATAAACTGCTAAACAGAGGCTAATTGGGGCATCCCGGTGGATTTCCGCGCAAGACAACCCGGACATGCATCATCCATCAGAAGCAAGGCAGTCCCTGGCTTGCATGCCAGTTTTATTTATTTTCTTAGTTGATTTGTTAATTAATTAGGAATTTGTATATTATTTGGACTGTAATATTCTTTTATTCGGAACTGTATTATTTATTCGGACCCTCTGCACGAGGGCACAACTGTAATAAGTGTGCGTGTGTGTGTTGTATGTCTTCCAACCCCACGTCTTTCTCCCTTTTATTTACCTGTTTATGATGGTTAGATTAGGGCATGTTTAAATTAGCATACAGTATGACAGCATGTTTGCATCATTCATCTGTATTGCATGCACCGGGCTCGGCGCATCATACTAACTGCATTGTACTTTCAATTCCAAATTGAATACATGATAGTTGTAGCATTTCATATGCCATCTTAGAATAGCCGAGCCTACTATAGTTGCATTTTGCATGTGTTGCATTAGGCATTTCTGTATACTTAGGATCATGCATGATTTCTAATGTAAATTCTGTTTTGGCTTGGAGTACCCGGTGAGTTTTATGCTTTAGCATCCTTGCATGCGTGTGAGTGACTGCTATGATAGCATGCTTACCATGAGGCTATTTGCTTATGTGATATAACTGCCTGAATGCCTGTGGGTGAAGGTTGGGTTATTTGGATTGGAATAAATCATCAACTATTTGTTTTAAGCCCACTAGATAGTGGCAAAACCATCTTTTCTAAGCCCACCCGAGGGTGGCAAAATCTGCATTTTAAGCCTACTTGCGAGTAGCAAACCACCTTTCAAATAAACAAACATGAGATGTTTTGTTCCAATCCAGGCGACCTGGTCTATACTTGTATGCTGTGTGCATCACATAGTAACCTAGGCTAATAACCGGAATAAGGACACACAAAGTTTTCAAAAATAGATATCATGATTAGTAGAGGCCGATCTTTGATCGGGCGAGCGGGGGTGCTCACGAAGTGACCTTCCCCAATCGTACCCAAGTTCCCGAGCCGAGGCAACTTTGGTGATGACGGACACGTGGCCTTTGGAACCGAGTCAGGGTTTCCTAAATTTCCCAAAACAAAATATTTAGGTGGCGACTCTGTATCTGGCAAAGCAGTCCATGTTTGGCACTTCTTTCAAAAATCTGTTTTCTCAAAATGATTTGCCGGATTTGGACTCTTTGGTTCAGACTTAGAACCGTAACACGAATCGAGTCCGAACTATAGCGAGGTCCCCCGCGGACTTGTTACAGCACTTTCTTGTGCACTCGCGCTGTTTAGCGCATCGCACTGTCTTGTGCATTCGCACTTTCTTGTGCACTCGCGCTGTTTGGCGTATCGCGCTGTTTTGCGCACCCTACTTGCATTGTGCATGCATTTTATCACGCTATCTTGCATCCCTTTCCGCATTGTTATGCGTCACACTTAGGTTGCATTGTTATGCATCCCTTCTGTGTTGTTATGCGTCACACTTAGGTTGCATTGTCATGCACCCCTCCGCTTGCGTTGTCACGCACTTTTTAGTTGCATTGCTATGCATGTTTCTAACGATATTGTACCTGTTGAGTTTCTTTCTTTTGCAGGCACGATATTGTATGTACGGTTCATTTGAAGCTGGCGCGACCAGACAAACCAGACGGTATTGTATTCTCCGTGTGAGACGTAGCGAGAATTGAATAATTCTCTTACATCCTTTCTGCATGTAATGTAGTTTGATTTGTATTCGCTTGCTTAAACTGTTACATTTATTGTGTATATTTGCTTCATTACAGCTTTCTTTGCATGATCATAAGTTATATTCGGCATCTTGCATGTCATTTGCATTTTGTCCCTGCCTGCGGGCGCATCTCTTTGTTACCTGTTTGTCTAAGTCTTCGGCCTTGTCAAAAATAGGACGTCTATGGGTTTTGACATTCACTACCGTCACTTATGACTTCCGAGTTCTGTCGAAGAGGGACAACTGTAGACACCCCATTTTTGACCGACCTTACGACTCAAATGTCATCGAATGAGCACTCGGTGATTGCGCATGTTTTGCTCGTTTCGAGTTTCCGGAGTTTTGGCTGAAAGCCTTGCCTCCGGGCCACGGAACTCTTTGTGCTTTAGCTCTGTTTGTGTACTGAATCTTGTTTTCTCTTCCTAGAGGGATGGAGTGGTTTGGTAGACCATCTCTTTGTGGTCGTAGGCCACTTTTCCGGTTTGGAGACTAGTTTCCGGTTTTTGGAGCCTTCGACCGCGCGCCTTGTCTCGAGGCCGCTTAACGTTCTCCGTTTGGCGTGGTTTTTGAACCACACCTTGTTGCCTCTGCCTAGAGGAACACTGTGGTTTGGGAGACCACCTTTGTGGTCGTATACCACTTTTGGTGCTTGTCAGCTAGTTTTCGAGGCTCCCGGCAGCGCGCTTTGCCTCCCGAACTTTCGTCTTGCATCGGTTTTGGTTTGTTTTTGGTACAAACCTTGTTTTCCATGTTTGGAAGGTGGTACAAGGGCTGGAGACCAGTGTTTCCCCTTGGAGACCACTTTTTCTCCTGCCAGCCAGTTTTCTGGTCTGACAATTGGTCTCCCTGGTGTTTGGAACATCAAAAGTGGTCGGCCACCACACCAATTGCTTGTTTTCATCCTCTGGACTCTTTCCCACCCTGGCCGACCAGTTTCATTTTTGAGAGACCACTTAAAGTGGTCGGCCGACCACTTTTTGTAGCTGGCCGACCACTTTAAGTGGTCAGCTGTTTTTGGCACCTTTTTGGAGATATTTTCCTCCAGCCAGCTGGAGGGCGCCAGAGCCATCCTTCATACACGTGTATGGAGGGATTGGTTTGAGCCTTAGCTTCTTGGAGAAGCTTTGCCTTTTGTTTCTATAAGAGGGAGGCTTCCTCTCCCTCCTCTAGGTTCAGAAATTTGAGGCTTGAGAGATAGATATACACTTGTATCTATTCTTCCTTGTTTGTTCCTATTTTGTGCCTTAAACTGTTATTTTGTCTCACTTTTGTACACAAACACACACTCAAACACCATGCTTGTGTTGCCGAGGCTTCTTGAGGTTTTTTTTGACGTTCTTGGACTGGTTTTGGTTCAAAAAGTGTGCTGGAGTTGCAGTAGTAAAGGTGGTCTTCAAGGGTGAGTCTTTAACCCTTAAATCCCCCATTCTTGCTTAAGCTTTTAGCCTTATTTTCATACTGTTTTAAGCTTAGCTCTTAACTAGAAAAAGTTCTATTTTTGCATGCTTAAAAAGTTTGTTTAAGGTCACTTTTTTGTTGGGGGTGATCTACCCCCTCTTAGGTCTTGTTAGGCCTTGTTTTGAGCTATCCCTTTAGGCTCATGTTGTAGCCTTTGCATGAACTTTCTACCACTGAAATCTAGAGGATTTTCAGTGGTGGAAAGGTGGCTTTAGAGTCCTAAATAGGAGAAGGTCATCCTCTCTCCTTGTATTTTCAATACTTGTCTTCATATGCCTCATGTGTGAGCATTTTTGTTGGGCTTATGTTGACCATATCTTAGCTTGTATTTCTAGTTATTTTGCTGAGGCTTACCACTTTTTTTGATTGAATTGGTCACTCCATGCATGGTGTATACACTTGTAGTGTAAATCACACACACTAGCTTTGTATGCTTCATGAAGTAGCATGTCATTCTAGCTTATGTTGAATCCATTTCAGCATGTTTTTGGTGATGTTTTGCCATGTCATGACTCTGTTTTGGTTTGGTTTGGTTGGCCCTTGCATGCTCTATGCACTTGTAGTGCATTTCCATGAAATAGCCTAACATGCATCATGCTTTAACATGTCATTCTAGCATCCTTTTGGCTTAACTTCAAGAAGCTTTTGTCCATGTTTTAGCATGCTCTAGCTCTAATTTTGGTTGTTTTGGCCATGCATGACTTGCTTTGTATAGCCATAGTTCAATCTAGCTTGTTAGCTTTGTGTGCCAAGTCCGCTAGCATGCTTTACTTGGACTATTTGAATGATTTGGCATCATTTATTATGTGATTTCAGTCCATGTTTCATGCTCATGCACTTGCATTTATCACTCATTCAATGCGTTGGAGGGTTGGCCCCTTTATGCCTGTACATGAACCATTGTGTATGCCTTCATGCCTTAGCATGCGAGCCTCATTTCAGTGCTTATTTGGGGTTATTATGCCATGATATAACTCTGATTTTTATTGCTTAAGTCATTCCATCCTTGGTCTTAATAGGTGTAGTGTAATCCACCTTATTTGCCTTGTATGCATCATGCCTTATGCCCTCTATGCTAGCTTATTTTGGCTTCCTTCCACGCATGTTTTAGACTTACTTTAACATGTTCTAGGACTGTTTTGGGTTGCCTTGATCACATGCTTCATGTTTTGCATACTTGTAGTACAAGTGCTCTTGCTTGCTTCATGCTTCGAGCACCATTGCATGCTTCATTTGTGTTGTATACATGATTTGACATCATCTAACATGACATTTCAGAGTATCTAGGACTACCATGTTCCCACTTCATTTACTCTTTAAGTGTCTTTGAGTGTTGTGCATTGTTGCCTAGTTTATGGCTTAGCTTGTATGCTTGCATGCCTAGGTCTTTGAGCCCTCATCTCAGCATGTTTAGGTCTTTGTTTTGACCTACTTGAGCTCTGTCCATGCTTAGTTCATGCATATTTTCCATGTATTGCATGCCTCCTTAGTAGTCCTATTTATTAGCTTTAATGCTTAAAGACCATTGCATGCCATGTTTTAATTAAAGGATTTGGCATCATTTCTTGCATTATTTCAGTGCACTTAGTGTTGTTACACTTCCACTTTTATCACTCCTTGAGCTTTCTTGCGGGTTGTGCTCTTAAGCCTACTTGGTTGGCCAATGCATTGTGCATGCATACCTTGTCTTTTGGTGCCTTTGTTTTGGTGCTATGGCCACTATCTTGGCATGACTGAGGCTTATCCATTTTGGTTTAAGTCCATTGAGTATGTGGTTTGCATGTTGTTGCATGCTTGGTGTATTGCATGTTGTTGCCCTTGTTGCATTGCATCGTGCATGCATGCATTACATTGTGTTAAGAACCTTATGATTCCCTTGCATTGAGTATGCCATCTAGTTCTTAGCATTTAGCAATGTGTATGTCATGTTATTCCTTGCATTGTGTATGCTATGTTGTTAGTGCATTGAGTATGCCATGTAGTTCATTGCATTGCGTATGCTTATGTTTCATTGCATTGTGCATGCATTGAGTAGGCCATGTAGTTCATCGCATTGTGTATGCTTATGTTTCATTACATTGTGTATGCATGTGTTAGCATTGTTCGCATATCATTAGCTTTGTTAAGTTAATCATATCACATTGCATTGAGTATGCCGTGTAGTTGCATGTTTGGATGCCTAAGTCGCATTGTGCATACCATGTTATGTGTTGCATTGTGTTTGGAATATGTGTTAGTCCAAACACGAGAAACGAGGGACGTTTCATACTTGAAGTGATGAAACGTGCCTTAAATCTCGGTCGCCGATGCTCTTGATCCTACATGATAGAGTTCTAGGCCTTATGTGTTTACTTGTGCATTCATTTTCATATTGAATTGTGTAGCTTCGCCTCTCGGCCATCATGCATTGAAATGCGCGATTGGTGGCCCGAGGGTTGAGAACCACACTCCATTGAGATTGTGAAATGATAGGGAGGGTGGTTGTGCGCACATATCTTGTAAATACATTGCCATGCCCTTTCTTGCTCTCTGTTGCAGCAAATTGGAATTCAGCAGCAACAACTGGTCGGCCGACCAGTATTACTAGTTGGCCGACCACTTTTTCTGGTTTTCAGCACAGAAAGTGGTCGGCAGGTGGCCTCTTTCCTCAACAATTGGCCAGTAGCCCTCCCACAGGTTCCCATGATGGAGTTTCAGCTTTCTGGAGCTTTGTGCAGTGTTCTGGAAACAATTGTAAACAGAGGCAAATTGGGGCACCGCGACGGATTTCCGAGCGATGCGACCGGACATGCATACTTTCTTCCCTTTTAGGGCACCTCTGTTTACTGCTTTATTTAGCTTCTTTACTTAGCTAGATTAAGCATTCGTTTTGTACCTTTAATAGTTAATGCGTTAGCTATTTCAATTTGTTTTGTAATAATTGATTAACTAGGATTAGTTAATTAATTTATTGTGTAATAATTAATTTAATTAGCTTAGATTAGCTAGTTAGCTTTTTTTTTTATTCGGTCCCTCCATCGAGAGGGCGCATTGTTGTAATAAGCGTGCGTGTGTGTGATGCATGTCTTTCAACCCCCATTTCTTTCTCCCTTTTACTTAACTGCTTACGATGGTTAGTTTTAGGGCATATTTCATTTAGCATACCTTATGCTTGCATGTGTGCATCCATTCATCTGTTTTGCATGCACCGGGCTCGATGCATCATAGTAACTGCATTGTATTTCAATTCCAATTTGAATACATGTACCGAGTTGCACTTCACATGACATTCTAGAATAGCCGAGCCTATCTTAGTTGCATTTTCGCATGTGTCGTATTAGCCATCTTAACATGAACTAGGATCATGCATGATTTCTAGCTAATTCTTTGTTTTGGCTTGGAGTACACCGTGAGTGTTTACGCTTTAGCACACTGCATGTGTGTTATTGATTGCCATGAAAGCATGCTTACCATGAGGCTAACTGCTTATGTGATATAACTGCCTGAATGCTTGTGGGTGAAGGTCGGATTACTTGAATTGGAACAATTCATCAAAATTATCATTTTAGCCTACTTGCGAGTAGCAAATTTCAAACCGTTTTCACAAACGAACATGCAATGTTATGTTTGAAATTAGGCGATCTAGTCTATATTTGTTTGTTGTGCGCATCACGTAGTAAGATTAGCTAATTAACCAGAATAAGAGCACATGTGTTTTCAAAAAACAAAATATCATGCTTAGTACAGGCCGATCTTTGATCGGGCGAGCGGGGGTGCTCATTGCATGACCTTCCCCTCTCGTACCCAAGTTCCCGAGCTGAGGCAACTTTGGTGATGACGGACACATGGCCTTAGACACGAGTCAGGGTTTCCTAAATCCCCCAAAATAAAATATTTAGGTGGCGACTCTGTATCTGGAAAAAAACAATCCATGTTTGGCACTTCTTTCTAAAAATCTGTTTTCTAAAACGATTTGCCGGATTTGAACTCTTTGGTGATCTATCGGTCTTACATCACACATTGTAAGATTAGATTCAGAACCGTGACATTGAGTCTGAACTTGTAGTAGCTAGAGAGTAAACAGAATTTGCGCCCTCGCAGCGCGGATATCGGGGAGTTCTCGGAGCGCATCTATAGTTTCTGGCGACTCTGCTGCGGATCGAACCCAGAATCTACAGTTTTGAATGGTTGTTGCCTTGAACACAAAGGTTTGGAATTTCTGAGACTAAAGTCTGGTTTAAATACCTAAGGGTGTATCTCCGGCTTGAAATCTGTATGGAAGCCCCATAGGTTGTGGTAGCGGGTATGCATCTCAATTCTGACTACTGAACCAACCTAGTCTGTCACCCCGTTGAAGAATAGGAAAAGTTGTGAGCATGATCCGCAAAAAAAAAATGGCATCCGTGGTTTCCCCAGCAGATGTTGCTCTTTGTCAGCATTTCAGGACCATTGTACTGCGAGTTGAAGATAAGAGTTCGAAGAACGCAAAGGGGGGGAGATCCCCATCGGAGCAGAGCGATTCACTGCCACTCACCTCATGAGGTGCTTTCTAAAGTGCCACTTTGTCTGTTCATTGCATTCCTTAAACATTATGCATTGTACCTATCGAGTTTCTTTCTCATTCATGCATGGTATTATATGTACCGTTCATTTAGAGAAGTTCCAGTTCAGTTTGATTGATGCCTTTTTCCCTCTCGCGTTTGGCACGCGTTTGGTTTTCCCTTTCCTCTCTAGCGTGTGATACGCTGAGAGGTTTTTCCTTTCCTCTCTCGCGTGTGATACGTTGAGAGGTTTTCCCTTTCTTCTCTCTCGCGTGTGCTACGCTGAGAGATTTTCCATTTCCCCTCTCGCGTGTGCTACGCTGAGAGATTTTCTTTTTCCTCTCTCGCGTGTGCTACGCTGAGAGGTTTTCCCTTTCCTCTCTTGTGTGTGCTACGTTGAGAGGTTTTTCCCTTTTCTCTCTCGCGTGTGCTACGCTGAGAGGTTTTCCCCTTTTCTCTCTCATGTGTGATACGCTGAGAGATTTTCTTTTTCCTCTCTTGCATGTGCTACGCTGAGAGGTTTTCCCTTTCCTCTCTCGCATGTGCTACGCTGAGAGGTTTTTCCCTTTTCTCTCTCGTGTGTGATATGCAGAGAGATTTTCCTTTTCCTCTCTCGCATGTGATGCGCTGGGAGGTGTGCCTTTCTTCTTGTTGCATTGTTATGCACGCTCCCTCTTATTTTGAAACACCGGGACATGTCCCCATATTTTCCTTCTTATTCCGAAACACTGGGACATGTCCCTATGTTTCTCCTTCTTTGGTTTGGAGCATTTGGAATATGTTTCAATGCTCGTACCATTCTGAAACACGGGGATACGTCACTATGTTTCTCCCTCTTTGGTTTAGAGCATTTGGAATACGTTCCAATGCTCGTACCATTCTGAAACACGGGGATACATCCCTATGTTTCTCCCTCTTTGGTTTAGAGCATTTGGCATACGTTCCAATGCTCGTACCATTCTGAAACATGGGGATATATCCCTATGATTCTCTTATTCTGGAACACGGGGATACGTGCCTATGTTTCTCTCTCTTTGGTTTAAAGCATTTGGAATACGTTCCAATGCTCGTACCATTCGGAAACACGGGGATATGTCCCTATGTTCCTCTCTTTCTGAAACACAGGGATATGTCCCTATGTTTCTCTCTTTCCGAAACACGGGGATATGTCCCTATGTTTCTCTTATTTTGGAACACGGGGATACGACCCTATGTTTCTCCCTCTTTGGTTTAGAGCATTTGGAATACGTTCCAATGCTCGTACCATTCCGAAACATGGGATATGTCCCTATGTTTCTCTTATTCTGGAACATGGGGATACGTCCCTATGTTTCTCCCTCTTTGGTTTAGAGCATTTGGAATACGTTCCAATGCTCGTACTATTCTGGAACACGGGGATACGTCCCTATGTTTCTCTTATTCTGGAATGCGGGGATACGTCCCTATGTTTCTCCCTCTTTGGTTTAGAGCATTTGGAATACGTTCCAATGCTCGTACCGTTCTAAAATACGGGGATATGTCCATATGCTTCTCTTATTCTGAAACACGGGGATACATCCCTATGTTTCTTCAACTTTGGTTTAGAGCATTTGGAATACGTTTCAATGCTCGTACCATTCTGTAACACAGGATACGTCCCTATGTTTCTCCCTCTCTAGTTTAGAGCATTTGGAATACGTTCCAATGCCCGTGCCATTCTGAAAAATGGGGATACGCCCCTATGCTTCTTCTTCTTTCCGAAACACCAGGATATGTCCCTGTGTTTCTCCTTTTTCGGTTTAGAGCATTTGGAATACGTTCCAATGCTTGAGCCATTCTGAAACACCGGGATATGTCCCTATGTTTCTCCCTCTGTCCCTTTCGTTACACGATTTCAGCATGTTTGGAATTTATCTCAGGTTGCGTCGTGTACGCGCTTGGGCGGTTTGTTTTTGGACCTCCTCTCACGATTTCAGCGTGGTTTGAGTGTCCCTTTTCCTTACACGATTTCAGCGTGTTTGGAATTTATCTCAGTTTGTGTTCTGAACACGCCTGGGCGGGTTGTTTTGGACCTCCTCTCACGATTTCAGCATGGTTTGAGCGTTCCTTTCCTTACACGATTTTCAGCGGGTTTGGATTTTATCTCAGGTTGTGTTGTGAACACGCCTGGGCGGGTTGTTTTGGAGCTCCTCTCACGATTTCAGCGTGGTTTGAGTGTCTCTTTTCCTTACACAATTTCAGCGTGTTTGGAATTTATCTTAATTTGTGTTATGAACACGCTTGGGCAGGTTGTTTTGGATCTCCTCTCACGATTTCAGCGTGGTTTGAGTGTTCCTTTCCTTACACGATTTTTAGCGTATTTGGATTTTATCTCAGTTCGTGTTGTGAACACGCCTGGACGGGTTGTTTTGGACCTCTTCTCATAATTTCAGCGTGGTTTGAGTGTCTCTTTTCCTCACCTAATTTCAGCATGTTTGGAATTTGTCTCAGGTTGCGTTGTGTACGCGCCTGATTGGTTGTTTTTCCTCCTCTCATGATTCCAGCATGGTTGGAGTATGTCGCCCTTTTGTATGTACTATACTATTATTTCATCGCACTATTTTCTGCACCTTACTTGCATTGTGCATGTATTTCATCACGATGTGTAGCGCATCGCGATATCTTGTGCATTCACAGTTTCTTGTGCACTCACGTTGTTTAGCGCATCGCACTATCTTGTGCATTCGCACTTTCTTGTGCACTCGCGCTGTTTAGCGCATCGCATTGTCTTGTGCATATGCACTTTTTTGTGCACTCGCGTTGTTTAGCGCATTACGCTGTCTTGTGCAGTCGCACTGTTTTGAGCACTTTACTTGTATTGTGCATGCATTTCATCGCGCTGTTTAGCGCATCGCACTGTCTTGTGCATTTGCACTTTCTTGTGCACTCGCGCTGTTTAGCGCATCGCACTGTCTTGTGCATTCGCACTTTCTTGTGCACTCGCGCTGTTTAGCGCATCGCACTGTCTTGTGCATTCGCACTTTTTTGTGCATTCGCGCTGTTTTGTGCACTTTACTTGTATTGTGCATGCATTTCATCGCGCTGTTTAGCGCATCGCACTATCTTGTGCATTCGCACTTTCTTGTGCACTCGCGCTGTTTAGCGCATCGCACCGTCTTGTGCATTCGCACTTTCTTGTGCACTCGCGCTGTTTAGCGTATCGCGTTGTTTTGCGCATCGTACTATTTTGTGCACCCTACTTACATTGTGCATGCATTTTATCACGCTATCTTGCATCCCTTTTTGCATTGTTATGCGTCACACTTAGGTTGCATTGTTATGCATCCCTTTCGCATTGTTATGCGTCACATATAGGTTGTATTGTCATGCACCCCTCCGCTTGCATTGTCACGCACTTTTCAGTTGCATTGCTATGCATGTTTCTAACGATATTGTACCTGTTGAGTTTCTTTCTTTTGCAGGCACGATATTGTATGTATGGTTCATTTGAAGCTGGCGCGACCAGACGAACCAGACGGTATTGTATTCTCCATGTGAGACGTAGCAAGAATTGAATAATTCTCTTACATCATTTCTGCATGTAATGTAGTTTGATTTGTATTCGCTTGCTTAAACTATTGCATTTATTGTGTATATTTGCTTCATTACAGCTTTCTTTGCATGATCATAAGTTATATTCAGCATCTTGCATGTCATTTGCATTTTGTCCCTGCCTGCGGGCGCATCTCTTTGTTACCTGTTTGTCTAAGTCTTCGGCCTTGTCAAAAATGGGACGTCTCTGGGCTTTGACATTCACTACCGTCACTTATGACTTCCGAGTTCTGTCAAAGAGGGGCAACTGTAGACACCCCATTTTTGACCGACCTTACGACTCAGACGTCATCGATTGAGCGCTCGGTGATTGCGCATGTTTTGCTCGTTTTGAGTTTCCGGAGTTTTGGCTGAGAGCCTTGCCCCCGGGCATCTGAACTCTTTGTGCTTTGGCTCTGTTTGTGGACCGAATCTTGTTTTCTCTTCCCGGAGGGATGGAGTGGTCTGGTAGACCATCTCTTTGTGGTTGTAGACCACTTTTTGTGGTCGTAGGCCACTTTTCCCGTTTGGAGACTAGTTTCTGATTTTTGGAGCCTTCGGCCACGCGCCTTGTCTCGAGACCGCTTAACATTCTCCGTTTGGCATGGCTTTTGAACCACACCTTGTTGCCTCTGCCTAGAGGAACACTGTGGTCTGGGAGACCACCTTTGTGGTCGTATACCACTTTTGGTGCTTGTCAGCTAGTTTTTGAGGCTCCCGGCTGCGTGCTTTGCCTCCCGAACTTTTGTCTTGCATCGGTTTTCGTTTCTTTTTGGTACAAACCTTATTTTTCTTGTTTGGAAGGTGGTACAAGGGCTGGAGACCAGTATTTCCCCTTGGAGACCACTTTTTCTCCTGCCAGCCAGTTTTCTGGTCTGACAACTGGTCTCCCTGGTGTTTGGACCATCAAAAGTGGTCGACCACCACACCAATTGCTTGTTTTCATCCTCTGGACTCTTTCCCACCTTGGCCGACCAGTTTCATTTTTGAGAGACCACTTAAAGTGGTCGGCTGACCACTTTTTGTAGCTGGCCGACCACTTTAAGTGGTTAGCTGCTTTTTGGCACCTTTTTGGAGATATTTTCCTCCAGCTGTAGCTGGAGGGCACCAGAGCCATCCTTCATACACGTGTATGAAGGGATTGGTTTGAGCCTTAGCTTCTTGGAGAAGCTTTGCCTTTTGTTTCTATAAGAGGGAGGCTCCCCCTCCCTCCTCTAGGTTTAGAAATTTGAGGCTTGAGAGATAGATATACACTTGTATCTATTCTTCCTTGTTTGTTCCTATTTTGTGCCTTAAACTGTTATTTTGTCTCACTTTTGTACACAAACACACTCAAACACCTTGCTTGTGTGGCCGAGGCTTCTTGAGGTTTTTTTTGAGGTTCTTGGACTGGTTTTGGTTCAAAAAGTGTGCTGGAGTTACAGTAGTAAAGGTAGTCTTCAAGGGTGAGTCTTTAACCCTTAAATCCCCCATTCTTGCTTAAGCTTTTAGCCTTATTTTCATACTGTTTTAAGCTTAGCTCTTAACTAGAAATTTTTTTTATTTTTGCATGCTTAAAAAGTTTGTTTAAGGTCACTTTTTTGTTGGGGGTGATCTACTCCCTCTTAGGTCTTGTTAGGCCTTGTTTTGAGCTATCCCTTTAGGCTCTTGTTATAGGCTTTGCATGAAATTTCTACCACTGAAATCCAGAGCATTTTCAGTGGTGGAAAGGTGGTTTTAGAGTCCTAAATAGGAGAGGGTCATCCCCTCTCCTTGTATTTTCAATACTTGTCTTCATATGCCTTATGTGTGAGCATTTTTGTTGGGGTTATGCTGACCATACCTTAGCTTGTATTTGTGGTTATTTTGTTGAGGCTTCCCACTATTTTTAATTGAATTGGTCACTCCATGCATGGTTTATACACTTGTAGTGTAAATCACACACACTAGCTTTGTATGCTTCATGAAGTAGCATGTCATTCTAGCTTATGTTGAGTCCATTTCAGCATGTTTTTGGTGATGTTTTGCCATGTCATGACTCTATTTTGGTTTGGTTTGGTTTGGTTGGCCCTTGCATGCTCCATGCACTTGTAGTGCATTTTCCTGAAATAGCCTAACATGCATCATGCTTTAACATGTCATTTTAGCATGCTTTTGGCTTAACTTCAAGAAGCTTTTGTCCATGTTTTAGCATGCTCTAGCTCTAATTTTGGTTGTTTTGGCCATGCATGACTTGCTTTGTATAGCCATAGTTCAATCTAGCTTGTTAGCTTTGTGTGTCAAGTCCGCTAGCATGCTTTACTTGGACTATTTGAATGATTTGGCATCATTTATTATGTGATTTCAGTCCATGTTTCATGCTCATGCACTTGTATTTATCACTCATTCAATGCGTTGGAGGGTTGGCCCCTTTATGCCTGTATATGAACCATTGTGTATGCCTTCATGCCTTAGCATGTGAGCCTCATTTCAGTGCTTATTTGGGGTTATTATGCCATGATATAACTTTGATTTTTATTGCTTAAGTCATTCCATCCTTGGCCTTAATAGGTGTAGTGTAATCCACCTTATTTGCCTTGTATGCATCATGCCTTATGCCCTCCATGCTAGCTTATTTTGGCTTCCTTCCATGCATGTTTTAGACTTATTTTAACATGTTCTCAGACTATTTTGGGTTGCCTTGATCACATGCTTCATGTTTTGCATACTTGTAGTACAAGTGCTCTTGCTTGCTTCAAGCTTTGAGCACCATTGCATGCTTCATTTGTGTTGTGTACATGATTTGGCATCATCTAACATGACATTTCAAAGCATCTAGGACTACCATGTTCCCACTTCATTTACTCTTTAAGTGTCTTTGAGTGTTGTGCATTGTTGCCTAGTTTATGGCTTAGCTTGTATGCTTGCATACCTAGGTCTTTGAGCCCTCATCTCAGCATGTTTAGGTCTTTGTTTTGACCTACTTGAGCTCTGTCCATGCTTAGTTCATGCATATTTTCCATGTATTGCATGCCTCCTTAGTAGTCCTCTTTATTAGCTTTAATGCTTAAAGACCATTGCATGCCATACTTGTGTTAATTAAATGATTTGGCATCATTTCTTGCCTTATTTCAGTGCACTTAGTGTTGTTACACTTCCACTTTTATCACTCATTGAGCCTTCTTGAGGGTTGTGCTCTTAAGCCTACTTAGTTGGCCAATGCATTGTGTATGCATACCTTGCCTTTTGGTGCCTTTGTTTTGGTGCTATGGCCACTATCTTGGCATGACTGAGGTCTATCCATTTTGGTTTAAGTCCATTGAGTATGTGGTTTTCATGTTGTTGCATGCTTGGTGTATTGCATGTTGTTGCCCTTGTTGCATTGCATCGTGCATGCATGCATTACATTGTGTTAAGAACCTTATGATTCCCTTGCATTGAGTATGCCATCTAGTTCTTAGCATTTAGCAATGTGTATGTCATGTTATTCCTTGCATTGTGTATGCTATGTTGTTAGTGCATTGAGTATGCCATGTAGTTCATTGCATTGCGTATGCTTATGTTTCATTGCATTGTGCGTATGAGTAGCCCATGTAGTTCATCGCATTGCGTATGCTTATGTTTCATTGCATTATGCATGCATGTGTTAGCATTGTTCGCATATCATTAGCTTTGTTAAGTTAATCATATCACATTGCATTGAGTATGCCATGTAGTTGCATGTTTGCATGCCTAAGTCGCGTTGTGCATGCCATGTTATGTGTTGCATTGTGTTTGGAATAGGTGTTAGTCTAAACACGAGAAACGATGGACGTTTCATACTTGAAGTGATGAAACGTGCCTTAAATCCCGGTCGCCGACGCTCTTGATGCTACATGATAGAGTTCTGGGCCTTATGTGTTAACTTGTGCATTCATTTTCATATTGAATTGTGCAACTTCGTCTCTTGGCCATCATGCATTGAAATGCGCGATTGGTGGCCTGAGAGTCGAGAACCACACTCCCTTGAGCTTGTGAAATGATAGGGAGGGTGGTTGTGCACACATATCTTTTAAATACATTGCCATGCCCTTTCTTGCTCTCTGTTGCAGCAAATTAGAATTTAGCAACAACAACTGGTCGGCCGACCAGTATTACTAGCTGGCCGACCACTTTTTCTGGTTTTCAGCACAGAAATTGGTCGGCAGGTGGCCTCCTTTCTCAACAAATGGTCGGCAGCCCTCCCACAGGTTCCCATGATGGAGTTTCAGCTTTCTGGAGCTTTGTGCAGTGTTCTGAAACAATTGCAAACAGAGGCAAATTAGGGCATCGCGACGGATTTCCGAGCGATGCGATCGGACATGCATACTTTCTTCCCTTTTTGGGCACCTCTGTTTACTGCTTTATTTAGCTTCTTCACTTAGCTAGATTAAGCATTCGTTTTGTACCTTTAATAGTTAATGCGTTAGCTATTTCAATTTGTTTTGTAATAATTGGTTAACCAGGATTAGTTAATTAATTTGTTGTGTAATAATTAGTTTAATTAGCTTAGATTAGCTAGTTAGCTTTTTTTTATTCGGTCCCTCCATTGAGAGGGCACATTGTTGTAATAAGCATGCGTGTGTGTGATGCATGTCTTCCTACTCCCATTTCTTTCTCCCTTTTACTTAACCGCTTACGATGGTTAGTTTTAGGGTATATTTCATTTAGCATACCTTATGCTTGCATGTGTGCATCCATTCATCTGTCTTGCATGCACCGGGCTCGGCGCATCATACTAACTGCATTGTATTTCAATTCCAATTTGAATACATATACCGAGTTGCACTTCACATGACATTTTAGAATAGCCGAGCCTATCTTAGTTGCATTTTCGCATGTGTCGCATTAACCATCTTAACATGAATTAGGATCATGTATGATTTCTAGCTAGTTCTTTGTTTTGGCTCGGAGTACACCGTGAGTGTTTATGCTTTAGCACACTACATGTGTGTTATTGATTGCCATGAAAGCATGCTTACCATAAGGCTAACTGCTTATGTGATATAACTGCCTGAATGCCTGTGGGTGAAGGTCGGATTACTTGAATTGGAACAATTCATCAAAATCATCATTTTAGCCTACTTGCGAGTAGCAAACTTCAAACCGTTTTCACAAACGAACATGCAATGTTTTGTTCCAAATTAGGCAATCTAGTCTATACTTGTTTGTTGTTCGCATCACGTAGTAAGATTAGCTAATTAACCGGAATAAGAGCACATGTGTTTTCAAAAAGCAAAATATCATGCTTAGTACAGGCCGATCTTTGATCGGGCGAATGGGGGTGCTCATTGCATGACCTTCCTCTCTCGTACCCAAGTTCCCGAGCCGAGGCAACTTTGGTGATGACGGACACGTGGCCTTAGGCACGAGTCAGGGTTTCCTAAATCCCTCAAAATAAAATATTTAGGTGGCGACTCTGTATCTGGAAAAGCAGTCCATGTTTGGCAAATTCTTTCTAAAAATCAGTTTTCCAAAACGATTTGCCAGATTTGGACTTTTTGGTGATTTATCAGTCTTACATCGCACATTGTAAGATTAGATTCAGAATCGTGACATTGAGTCTGAACTTGTAGTAGCTACAGAGCAAACAGAATTTGTGCCCTCGCAGCGCGGATATTAGGGAGTTCTTGGAGTGCGTCTACAGTTTTTGGCGACTCTGCTGCGGATCGAACCCAGAACCCAGAATCTACAGTTTTGAATGGTTGTTACCTTGAACACAAAGGTTTGGAATTTCCGAGACTAAAGTCGTGTTTAAATACCCAGGGGTGTATCTCCAGTTTGAAATCTGTATGGAAGCCCCATAGGTTGTGGTAGCGGGTATGCATCTCAATTCTAACTACTGAACCAACCTAGTCTGTCACCCCGTTGAAGAATAGGGAAAGTTGTGAGCATGATCCAGAAGAAAAAAGTGGCATCCGTGGTTTCCCCAGCAGATGTTGCTCCTTGTCAGCATTTCAGGACCATTGTACTGCGAGTTAAAGATAAGAGTTCGAAGAACACAAAGGGGGGGAGATCCCCGTCGGAGCAGAGCGGTTCACCGCCACTCACCTCATGAGGTGCTTTCCAAAGCGCCACTTTGTCAATTCATTGCATTCCTTAAACATCATGCATTGTATTGTATTGTACCTATCGAGTTTCTTTCTCATTCTTGCATGGTATTATATGTATTGTTCATTCAGAGAAGTTCCAGTTCAGTTTGACTGATGCCTTTTTTCCTCTCGCGTTTGGCACGCGTTTGGTTTTCCCTTTCCTCTCTGGCGTGTGATATGCTGAGAGGTATTCCCTTTCCTCTCTTGCATGTGATACGCTGAGAGGTTTTACCTTTTCTCTTTCGCGTGTGATACGCTGAGAGGTTTTTCCTTTCCTCTCTCGCGTGTGATACGTTGAGAGGTTTTACCTTCCCTCTCTCGCGTGTGATATGCTGCGAGATTTTTCCATTCCTCTCTCGCGTGTGATATGCTGAGAGGTTTTCCCTTTCCTCTCTCGTGTGTGATACGCTGAGAGGATTTTTTTCCTTTCCTCTCTCGCGTGTGATACGCTGAGAGGTTTTCCCTTTCCTCTCTCGCGTGTGCTACGCCGAGAGGTTTTCTCTTTCTTCTCTCTCGCGTGTGCTACGCTGAGAGAATTTCCCTTTCCCCTCTCGCGTGTGCTACGCTGAGAGATTTTCTATTTCCTCTCTCGCGTGTGCTACACTGAGAGGTTTTCCCTTTCCTCTCTCGCGTGTGCTACGCTAAGAGGTTTTCCCCTATTCTCTCTCGCGTGTGATACGCCGAGAGATTTTTTTTTTTCCTCTCTCGCGTGTGCTACGCTGAGAGGTTTTCCCTTTTCTCTCTCGCGTGTGCTACGCTGAGAGGTTTTTCCCTTTTCTCTCTCGCGTGTGATATGCAGAGAGATTTTCCTTTCCTCTCTGGCGTGTGATACGCTGAGAGGTGTGCCTTTCTTCTTATTGCATTGTTATGCACGCTCCATTTTATTCTGAAACACCGGGACATGTCCCTATGTTTCTCCTTCTTTGGTTTAGAGCATTTGGAATACGTTCCAATGCTCGTACCATTCTGGAACACGGGGATACGTCCCTATGTTTCTCTTATTCTAGAACGCGGGGATATGTCCCTATGTTTCTCCCTCTTTGGTTTAGAGCATTTGGAATACGTTCCAATGCTCGTACCATTCTAAAATACGGGGATATGTCCGTATGTTTCTTTTATTCTGAAACACGGGGATACGTCCCTATGTTTCTCCCTCTTTGGTTTAGAGCATTTGGAATACGTTCCAATGCTCGTACCATTATGAAACACGGAGATACGTCCTTATGTCTCTCCCTCTTTGGTTTAGAGCATTTGGAATACGTTCCGATGCTCGTACCATTCTGAAACATGGGGATATGTCACTATGATTCTCTTATTCTGAAACACGGGGATACGTTCCTATGTTTCTCCCTCTTTGGTTTAGAGCATTTGGAATACGTTCCAATGCTCGTACCATTCTGAAACACGGGGATATATCCCTATGTTCCTCTCTTTCTGAAACACAGGGATATGTCCCTATGTTTCTCTCTTTCCGAAACACGGGGATATGTCCCTATGTTTCTCTTATTCTGGAACACGGGGATACGTCCCTATGTTTTTCCCTCTTTGGTTTAGAGCATTTGGAATACGTTCCAATGCTCGTACCATTATGAAACACGGGATACATCCCTATGTTTCTCCCTCTTTAGTTTAGAGCATTTGGAATACGTTCCAATGCTCGTGCTATTCTGAAAAATGGGGATATGTCCCTATACTTCTCCTTCTTTCCAAAACACCGGGATACGTCCCTGTGTTTCTCCATTTTCGGTTTAGAGCATTTGGAATACATTCCAATGCCTGAGCCATTCTGAAACACCGGGATATTTCCCTATGTTTCTCCCTCTGTCCCTTTCCTTACATGATTTCAGCGTGTTTGGAATTTATCTCAGGTTGCGTCGTGTACGCGCTTGGGCAGTTTGTTTTTGGACCTCCTCTCACGATTTCAGCGTGGTTTGAGTGTCCCTTTTCCTTACATGATTTCAGCGTGTTTGGAATTTATCTCAGTTTATGTTATGAACACGCTTGGGCGGGTTGTTTTGGACCTCCTCTCACGATTTCAGTGTGCTTTGAGTGTCCCTTTCCTTACACGATTTTCAGTGTGTTTGGATTTTATCTCAGATTGTGTTGTGAACACGCCTGGACGGGTTGTTTTGGACCTCCTCTCATGATTTCAGCGTGGTTTGAGTGTCCCTTTTCCATACACGATTTCAGCGTGTTTGGAATTTATCTTAGTTTGTGTTGTGAACACGCCTGGACGGGTTGTTTTGCACCGCCTCTCACGATTTCAGCGTGGTTTGAGTGTTCCTTTCCTTACACGATTTTTAGCGTGTTTGGATTTTATCTCAGGTTGTGTTGTGAACATGCCTGGGCGGGTTGTTTTGGACCTCTTCTCACGATTTTAGCGTGGTTTGAGTGTCCCTTTTCCTCACACAATTTCAGCGTGTTTGGAATTTGTCTCAGGTTGCGTTGTGTACGTGCCTGATTGGTTGTTTTTCCTCCTCTCGTGATTCCAACATGGTTGGAGTATGTCGCCCTTTTGTATGTACTATACTATTATTTCATCGCATTATTTTGTGCACCTTACTTGCATTGTGCATGCATTTCATCGCGCTGTTTAGCACATCACACTATCTTGTGCATTCGCACTTTCTTGTGCACTAGAGCTGTTTAGCGCATCGCACTGTCTTGTGCATTCGCACTTTTTTGTGCACTCGCGTTGTTTAGCGCATCACGCTATCTTGTGGATTCGCACTGTTTTATGCACCTTACTTGCATTGTGCATGCATTTCATCACGCTGTTTAGCGCATCGCACTGTCTTGTCTATTCGCACTTTCTTGTGCACTCACGCAGTTTAGGGTATCGCACTGTTTTGCGCATCGCACTATTTTGTGCACCCTACTTGCATTGTGCATGCATTTTATCACGCTATCTTGCATCCCTTTCCGCATTGTTATGCGTCACACTTAGGTTGCATTGTTATGCATCCCTTCCGCATTGTTATGCGTCATACTTAGGTTGCATTGTCATGCACCCCTCCACTTGCGTTGTCACGCACTTTTCAATTGCATTGCTATGCATGTTTCTAACGATATTGTACCTGTTGAGTTTCTTTCTTTTGCAGGCACGATATTGTATGTACGGTCATTTGAAGCTGGCGCGACCAGACGAACCAGACGGTATTGTATTCTCCGTGTGAGACATAGCGATAATTGAATAATTCTCTTACATCCTTTCTGCATGTAATGTAGTTTGATTTGTATTCGCTTGCTTAAACTGTTGCATTTATGGTGTATATTTGCTTCATTACAGCTTTCTTTACATGATCATAAGTTATATTCGGCATCTTGCATGTCATTTGCATTTTGCCCCCTGCCTGCGGGCGCATCTCTTTGTTATCTTGCCAGTTTGTCTAAGTCTTCGGCCTTGTCAAAAATGGGATGTCTCTGGGCTTTGACATTCACTCCCGTCACTTATGACTTCCGAGTTCTGTCAAAGAGGGGCAACTGTAGACACCCCATTTTTGACCGA
The DNA here is from genome assembly GCF_055761805.1 of Camellia sinensis. NCBI lineage: Eukaryota > Viridiplantae > Streptophyta > Magnoliopsida > Ericales > Theaceae > Camellia > Camellia sinensis. Next base: position 183,201,337 of record NC_138962.1, read on the forward strand.
CCTTAAGACTCAGATGTTATCAATTGAGCGCTCGGTGATTGCGCATGTTTTGCTCGTTTTGAGTTTCCAGAGTTTTGGCTGAGAGCCTTACCTCCGGGCCTCTGAACTCTTTGTGCTTTGGCTCGGTTTGTGGACCGAATCTTGTTTTCTCTTCCGGAAGGGATGGAGTGGTCTGGTAGACCATCTCTTTGTGGTCGTAGGCCATTTTTCCCATTTGGAGACTAGTTTCCGATTTTTGGAGCCTTCGACCGCGCGCGCCTTGTCTCGAGACCGCTTAACGTTCTCCGTTTGGCGTGGTTTTTGAACCACACCTTGTTGCCTCGGCCCAGAGGAACACTGTGGTCTGGGAGACCGCCTTTGTGGTCGTATACCACTTTTGGTGCTGGTCAGCTAGTTTTCGAGGCTCCCGACTGTGCGCTTTGCCTCCCGAACTTTCGTCTTGCATCGGTTTTGGTTTGTTTTTGGTACAAACATTGTTTTCCTTGTTTGGAAGGTGGTACAAGGGTGGGAGACCAGTATTTCCCCTTGGAGACCACTTTTTCTTCTGCCAGCTAGTTTTCTGGTATGACAACTGGTCTCCCTGGTGTTTGGACCATCAAAAGTGGTCGGCCACCACACCAATTGCTTGTTTTCATCCTCTGGACTCTTTCCCACCCTGGCCGACCAGTTTCATTTTTGGGAGACCACTTAAAGTGGTCAGCCGACCACTTTTTGTAGCTGGCCGACCACTTTAAGTGGTCAGCTACTTTTTGGCACATTTTTGGAGATATTTTCCTCCAGCTGCTGGAGGGCACCAGAGCCATCCTCCATACACGTGTACAGAGGGATTGGTTTGAGCCTTAGCTTCTTGGAGAAGCTTTTCCTTTTGTTTCTATAAGAGGGAGGCTCCCCTTCCCTCCTCTAGGTTCAGAAATTTGAGGCTTGAGAGATAGATATACACTTGTATCTATTCTTCCTTGTTTATTCCTATTTTGTGCCTTAAACTGTTATTTTGTCTCACTTTTGTACACAAACACACACTCAAAAACCTTGCTTGTGTGGCCGAGGCTTCTTGAGGTTTTTTTTGAGGTTCTTGGACTGGTTTTGGTTCAAAAAGTGTGCTGGAGTTGCAGTAGTAAAGGTAGTCTTCAAGGGTGAGTCTTTAACCCTTAAATCCCCCATTCTTGCTTAAGCTTTTAGCCTTATTTTCATACTATTTTAAGCTTAGCTCTTAACTAGAAATTTTTTTTATTTTTGCATGCTTAAAAAGTTTGTTTATGGTCACTTTTTTGTTGGGGGTGATCTACTCCCTCTTAGGTCTTGTTAGGCCTTGTTTTGAGCCATCCCTTTAGGCTCTTGTTATAGCCTTTGCATGAAATTTCTACCACTGAAATCCAGAGCATTTTCAGTGGTGGAAAGGTGGTTTTAGAGTCCTAAATAGGAGAGGGTCATCCCCTCTCCTTGTATTTTCAATACTTGTCTTCATATGCCTTATGTGTGAGCATTTTTGTTGGGGTTATGCTGACCATACCTTAGCTTGTATTTGTGGTTATTTTGTTGAGGCTTCCCACTATTTTTAATTGAATTGGTCACTCCATGCATGGTTTATACACTTGTAGTGTAAATCACACACACTAGCTTTGTATGCTTCATGAAGTAGCATGTCATTCTAGCTTATGTTGAGTCCATTTCAGCATGTTTTTGGTGATGTTTTGCCATGTCATGACTCTATTTTGGTTTGGTTTGGTTTGGTTGGCCCTTGCATGCTCCATGCACTTGTAGTGCATTTTCCTGAAATAGCCTAACATGCATCATGCTTTAACATGTCATTTTAGCATGCTTTTGGCTTAACTTCAAGAAGCTTTTGTCCATGTTTTAGCATGCTCTAGCTCTAATTTTGGTTGTTTTGGCCATGCATGACTTGCTTTGTATAGCCATAGTTCAATCTAGCTTGTTAGCTTTGTGTGTCAAGTCCGCTAGCATGCTTTACTTGGACTATTTGAATGATTTGGCATCATTTATTATGTGATTTCAGTCCATGTTTCATGCTCATGCACTTGTATTTATCACTCATTCAATGCGTTGGAGGGTTGGCCCCTTTATGCCTGTATATGAACCATTGTGTATGCCTTCATGCCTTAGCATGTGAGCCTCATTTCAGTGCTTATTTGGGGTTATTATGCCATGATATAACTTTGATTTTTATTGCTTAAGTCATTCCATCCTTGGCCTTAATAGGTGTAGTGTAATCCACCTTATTTGCCTTGTATGCATCATGCCTTATGCCCTCCATGCTAGCTTATTTTGGCTTCCTTCCATGCATGTTTTAGACTTATTTTAACATGTTCTCAGACTATTTTGGGTTGCCTTGATCACATGCTTCATGTTTTGCATACTTGTAGTACAAGTGCTCTTGCTTGCTTCAAGCTTTGAGCACCATTGCATGCTTCATTTGTGTTGTGTACATGATTTGGCATCATCTAACATGACATTTCAAAGCATCTAGGACTACCATGTTCCCACTTCATTTACTCTTTAAGTGTCTTTGAGTGTTGTGCATTGTTGCCTAGTTTATGGCTTAGCTTGTATGCTTGCATACCTAGGTCTTTGAGCCCTCATCTCAGCATGTTTAGGTCTTTGTTTTGACCTACTTGAGCTCTGTCCATGCTTAGTTCATGCATATTTTCCATGTATTGCATGCCTCCTTAGTAGTCCTCTTTATTAGCTTTAATGCTTAAAGACCATTGCATGCCATACTTGTGTTAATTAAATGATTTGGCATCATTTCTTGCCTTATTTCAGTGCACTTAGTGTTGTTACACTTCCACTTTTATCACTCATTGAGCCTTCTTGAGGGTTGTGCTCTTAAGCCTACTTAGTTGGCCAATGCATTGTGTATGCATACCTTGCCTTTTGGTGCCTTTGTTTTGGTGCTATGGCCACTATCTTGGCATGACTGAGGTCTATCCATTTTGGTTTAAGTCCATTGAGTATGTGGTTTGCATGTTGTTGCATGCTTGGTGTATTGCATGTTGTTGCCCTTGTTGCATTGCATCGTGCATGCATGCATTACATTGTGTTAAGAACCTTATGATTCCCTTGCATTGAGTATGCCATCTAGTTCTTAGCATTTAGCAATGTGTATGTCATGTTATTCCTTGCATTGTGTATGCTATGTTGTTAGTGCATTGAGTATGCCATGTAGTTCATTGCATTGCGTATGCTTATGTTTCATTGCATTGTGCGTATGAGTAGCCCATGTAGTTCATCGCATTGCGTATGCTTATGTTTCATTGCATTATGCATGCATGTGTTAGCATTGTTCGCATATCATTAGCTTTGTTAAGTTAATCATATCACATTGCATTGAGTATGCCATGTAGTTGCATGTTTGCATGCCTAAGTCGCGTTGTGCATGCCATGTTATGTGTTGCATTGTGTTTGGAATAGGTGTTAGTCTAAACACGAGAAACGATGGACGTTTCATACTTGAAGTGATGAAACGTGCCTTAAATCCCGGTCGCCGACGCTCTTGATGCTACATGATAGAGTTCTGGGCCTTATGTGTTAACTTGTGCATTCATTTTCATATTGAATTGTGCAACTTCGCCTCTTGGCCATCATGCATTGAAATGCGCGATTGGTGGCCCGAGGGTCAAGAACCACACTCCCTTGAGCTTGTAAAATGATAGGGAGGGTGGTTGTGCACACATATCTTGCAAATACATTGCCATGCCTTTTCTTACTCTCTGTTGCAGCAAATTGGAATTCAGCAGCAACAACTGGTCGGCCGACCAGTATTACTAGTTGGCCGACCACTTTTTTTGGTTTTTAGCACAGAAAGTGGTCGGCAGGTGGTCTCCTTCCTCAACAACTGGTCGGCAGCCCTCCCACAGGTTTCCATGATGGAGTTTTAGCTTTCTGGAGCTTTGTGCAGTGTTCTGGAAACAATTGCAAACAGAGGCAAATTGGAGCATCGCGACGGATTTCCGAGCGACGCGACCGGACATGCATACTTTTTTCCCTTTTAGGGCACCTCTGTTTACTGCTTTATTTAGCTTCTGTACTTAGCTAGATTAAGCATTCGTTTTGTACCTTTAATAGTTAATGCGTTAGCTATTTCAATTTGTTTTGTAATAATTAGTTTAATTAGCTTAGATTAGCTAGTTAGCTTTTTTTTATTCGGTCCCTCCATCGAACGGGTGCATTGTTGTAATAAGCGTGCGTATGTGTGATGCATGTCTTTCAACCCCCATTTCTTTCTCCTTTTTACTTAACCGCTTACGATGGTTAGTTTTAGGGCATATTTCATTTAGCATACCTTATGCTTGCATGTGTGCATCCATTCATCTGTCTTGCATGCACCGGGCTAGGCGCATCATACTAACTGCATTGTATTTCAATTCCAATTTGAATACATGTATCGCGTTGCACTTCACATGACATTCTAGAATAGCCGAGTCTATCTTAGTTGCATTTTCGCATGTGTCGCATTAGCCATCTTAACATGAACTAGGACCATGCATGATTTCTGACTAGTTCTTTGTTTTGGCTCGGAGTACACCGTGAGTGTTTACGCTTTAGCATACTGCATGTGTGTTATTGATTGCCATGAAAGAATGCTTACCATAAGGCTAACTGCTTATGTGATATAACTGCCTGAATTCCTGTGGGTGAAGGTCGGATTACTTGAATTGGAACAATTCATCAAAATCATCGTTTTAGCCTACTTGCAACTAGCAAACTTCAAACCATTTTCACAAACGAACATGCAATGTTTTGTTCCAAATTAGGCGATCTAATCTATACTTGTTTGCTGTGCACATCACGTAGTAAGATTAGCTAATTAACCAGAATAAGAGCACATGTGTTTTCAAAAAACAAAATATCATGCTTAGTACAGGCCGATCTTTAATCGAGTGAGTGGGGGTGCTCATTGCATGACCTTCCCCTCTCATACCCAAGTTCCCGAGCTGAGGTAATTTTGGTGATGACGGACACGTGGCCTTAGGCACGAGTCAGGGTTTCCTAAATCCCCCAAAATAAGATATTTAGGTGGCGACTCTGTATCTGAAAAAGCAATCCATGTTTGGCACTTCTTTCTAAAAATTAGTTTTCCAAAATGATTTGCCAGATTTGGACTCTTTGGTGATTTATCGGTCTTACATCGCACATCGTGAGATTAGATTCAGAACCGTGACATTGAGTCCGAACTTGTAGTAGCTAGAGAGCAAACGGAATTCGCACCCTCGCAGCGTGGATATCGGGGAGTTCTCAGAGCGCGTCTACAGTATGAAGCACTGATCGCAGGATTAAAGCTGGCAGTAGCAATGGAAGCTGACGAGGTAATAGTCTTCTGTGACTCCCAGCTTATCGTCAATCAGGCAACAGGCGAATACGCAGCCCGAGATGAAAAGATGTCGGCTTATGTAAAAGAGGTGGGCTGACTGGTAGCCTTATTCCAGAATTGCCGACTACAGCAAGGTAGCTGAGATGACAACAACCATGCTGGCTAGTGCAATAAAATCTGGAAAGGCAAGGACGATAATGGTGGACTACTTGTCAGGTCCAAGCATAGAACCACTAAACACAGAGTATGAAGCAATGTGTGTGGAGATGAGACCAAGCTGGATGGATGCAATAATAGTATTCCTTGAAGAGGAAAAATTACTAGATGATTATCAAAAAGCACACAAGATCAGACTGAAGTCGGCAAGATTCAATCTAACAGCAAAATGACATCTCTACAGAAGATTTTTTACTGGACCCCTTTTGAGGTGTGTATATCCTTCACAAGTTGAAGACCTCTTGTATGAGATACACGAAGGAGTATGTGGAAGCCACGCCGGGGGCAGGTCACTTGCTCATAGGACCATTACTCAGGGGTACTGGTGGCCCTATATGCAGAAAGATGCTAAAGCTTATGTCAAGAAGTGTGAAAAGTGCTAGAGGTTTGCACCTTTGATACATCAACCAGTAACAGACTTGAACCCAGTGTCCAGCCCTTGGCCATTTGCCCAATGGGGCATGGATCTTATTGGACAACTGCCTCAAGTAACTGGACAAAGGAAGTACCTGCTAGTAGCAACAGATTACTTCACTAAGTGGGTGGAAGCTGAACCCCTTGCAAAGATTCGAGATGTTGGTGTGAAGAGCTTCATATGCAAGAACATCATTACCAGGTTTGGGATCCCAAGGGCAATAATAGCAGACAATGGTACACAGTTTGACAGTAAGCTAATCAAGAGCTTCTGTGCAAAGTACAAGATCAAAAATTACTATTCCACTCCAAGTTTTTCTCAAAGCAATGGACAAGCAGAAGCATCCAACAAAGTTATCTTGGATGGGATCAAGAAGAGGCTGGAAGTAGCAAAGGGAAAGTGGGTGGATGAGTTGCCTAGTGTACTCTGAGCATATCGGACTACGCCCAGAAGATCAACTGGGGAATTCCCATTTGCCATGGCTTTGGCACAGAGGCAATAATCCCATTAGAGGTCGGCATCCCAGGGATCAGAACCCAGGGAGTGGAGAATGGGACTAATGATGCATTTTTAGCTCAAGATCTGGACCTACTGCAAGAAAGAAGGGAGAATGAAGCAATTCAGCTGGAGGCATACCAGTAGCAGCTTGCCAGGGCTTATAATAAGAAGGTTAGTTGGGGACCTTGTCCTAAGAAAGGTTGTCAGCAACAAGAAGGATCCTAGAGAAGGCAAGTTTGGCCCAAATTACGAGGGACCTTATAGAATCATCTCGGTCCTGGGCAATGGTGCATATTGGCTTAAAGACAGTGAAGGCAAAGAGTTGCCTAGACCCTAGAATACTTGCAATCTGAAGTTTTTCTATCATTAGATTTTTTTGTTTTTTAAGTTTCTTGTTATTAGTTGAAGTAATAATAAAGTCTTAGCTTGATTTTTAAACTTGTGTCGTATAACTGACTAGTCATTTGGCGATGTTTCTGATTGAAACATGACGAATAACTTAGACTTATTATATGACAGAGTTGAATTACACTTGCATATAATAGAGTTGAACTAAGTTGGTGATGTTTCTGATTGAAACATGACGAATAACTTAGACTTATTATATGGCAGAGTTGAATTACACTTGCCATATAATAGAGTTGAACTAAGTTAGCGATGTTTCTGATTGAAACATGATGAATAACTTAGACTTATTATATGGGAGAGTTGAATTACACTTGCATATAATAGAGTTGAACTAAGTTGGCGATGTTTCTGATTGAAACATGATGAATAACTTAGACTTATTATATGGCAGAGTTGAATTATACTTGCATTTAATAGAGTTGAACCAAATTGGCAATATTTCTGATTGAAACATGACGAATAACTTAGACTTATTATATGGTAGAGTTTTTTCGACTTGCATATAATAGAGTTGAACTAAGTTGAATTAACCTGGACTTGCCATATTGGCAGAATCAGACAGAGATTGAAACTAAATACATATCAGTTAGATTAACAAAGAGACCAAGGTTGGTAACCTCGGCCAATCTTTGTTTGAATCTGACCTCGGCGATGAGGTCAAAGCCACATGCTTAATAAGAACCCAAGTGGAACTTAAGTTCACATTAGGGGGCAGAGGGCTGAAAGAATGATGCTTGGGAGTTGGAATTTACAAGCTAAGGTTGGTTTAACACTTGTTAAAATTTTAAGAAAAATTTACAAGTTGAAGTTAAGCTAAGATTATGTTGAAAGAAGTATCTACGTACTTGCCGAGATTACCATGTTGCAAAGACTTGGAAGATATTTGAAGATAGAAGTCTTGCTAAGTAAAAGTAAAGTGGCAGGTTTTATATAGCACTTGTGAAAATATTTTTACAAATGTTTTCAAGTATTGAGCCATGGCCGAGATAAACAGTCAACAGTTATACCCGAAGTATTTTACCCCGAGGAAATTACACAGTTAAGGTGTACTTTGAAGACATGTAGAATATTCTAAGTATGGAATCATACATGACAGTAAAGAAAAGACAAGCATTCAAACACTTAGTCAAAAAAAGAAAACTTGCATTCAAAAGGGAATAAGGGCACTACGGCCTACAAAAAGACTACTTGTTCTGATTACAAAAGTGGCACGTCGGCCAACTATGAAAACTGAAAACATTGTTCAGAAAATTACTAAGTACAAAGGAAAATGTTTATAGTCAAGACTACTCGACGTCGACGACGGACTGTGTCTCGACCCCAGAAGACAGCTGGGAAGACTTCTCGGCCACGGACTGTGTCTCGACCCTAGAAGACAGTTGGGAAGACTTCTCGGCAACCTTCTCAGCCTCGAGCTCAGCATTGATCTCTTGTAGAGTTTGATCGAGGCTCTTCTCGGCAATTGGCACCTCGGACGCCATCTTCTTTGGGGAGGCATCTTTTGAGACCTCAACCTCCTCTTCCTGAGTCAAGTCCAAGACTTGCTCATTCAGAGCCTTTTCAAACTTATCGGCCTTAGCTTCCTCCTCGGACTCAGCCTCGTCCTCGGATTGGCTCGAAGTTGGGGGGAATGGCAGGACGATGTGGTTATTTTCTAGGAGAGGCGAGTCCTCGGAGACAGCCAACTCTTTTAAAGCAGCCATCCAACCAAGGGTGAAACCCTTGTTGCATGCCTGTTTTACTTGCTTCTTGTAGTTTTCTTTGACGTCGGCTGCCCCTCGGTGTACGCCTCCTCATCCGCCGCTTTTATCTCGACGGCCTTTGTAGCCAAAGTAGCGACGAGCTTGGCTTGGGCTTTGGCAGTTTTGTCCTCGACCTCAAGGACCTTAGCAATGGCCTCAGCAGCTCTTGCCCTGTCTTCACCCTCGTCTTGGGCTTGATTTGCTTCCTTGGCCTGATCTATTAAAGTCTTCATCTTGGCCTTGACCTTATTTATGGTCTTGAGCAAACCAGCAGCCTCCTTCGTCTTGCTGGTCAACTCTTTCTTAATTTCGAAGACCTGCATCGCGAAGGAGTGGGCATGCTGGATCGCCTAAAAGAATTGGACAGAACAAAAGTTAGTAAGAAACTCTAAGTATGGAAAAACAGAGAATGAAAAGTACCAAGTGTTAGGGGCTTACTTGTATAGAGTGTTGCAACTGCAGAGCAAAATTTTCATATTCGCTGACCTCGGCATTGCGTTCGAGGTCTTTTGGCAGGAGCAAGGCAGTAGAGAGGGAAACGCCGACTTCGATGTCAGTCGCACTATCATTGACTCTGACTAGCTTGTCTTCAATGGTAATTGGAGGGGTCCAGGGGGCATCGGACTTCAGGGACCCTGAGGTTGCAGCAGACTCTGACCTCGGCTTCTTTGACCGGGTTGATTCAGAGAGGGCAGCCTCAGCGGGCCTCTTTTCAGCGGCGAAGGCACTTTTTTCTGCTTCAGCTATTTTGGAGATTGGCAAGGTGTCTTCAGAGTCAATCTGAGTTACCGCCGCCTTAGGTTGGGCTTTCTTCAGTCTTTTTGGCTTTGGCTTGGGTTGAGACTGGGAAGATTGAACTGTGGTGACATTGGGGATGCCAACAAGAAGGTCTTCGGCAACGGCCTTTTGTCGCCCCATTTCGTCGAAGGAGATGGCAACGGTAACTTTGGTACCAAGGCGGATTGTTAGAAGAGCTGTTGATGAGTTGGTTGGATCGTAAGAGGACGCCTCAGCACTTCAGCGTCTTCGGCTTCGAGTCCTGCCTGCCGGGGCAGAAAGTGGAGCTCGATGTCGGCGTTGGCGCTGAGGGGGCAGAATCAGTTGTGGAGCTGAAGTAGAAGGCTACTCTATTGGATCAGAGATTGTCCCCTGATCTGGCCGAGGTGAAAAAGTTGTGGCAGGAGTTGTAGCAGAGGGAGGGGACTTGCCCTTTTTGGGGACGTTGGGCAAAGTCAATTTGTAGGTTGGGATGAAATTCAGGAGCACATGAGCCTTGCGCTGATTAACAGGCAAGCCTAGCAGCTTCTTGAAATCTTTACTAGGATAGTAGTTTTTGCGGAAGTCCTTCGGGGGTTGAGGAAGAGCTAGAAAGATAAAACAAACAGAGGTTAGAGCATACAAAATATCAAGGTAAGAAAGACTTGAAAGCAAGTAAAAGTGACACTGGGCTCTTACCATCTCCCTCTTTGAAAATTGTTCAGCTTAGGGGATAGAGGTGAAGGTCATCATCTGGTTAGAACTCCCAGTTTCCCGAGACGATGAAGTAATCGTCTCCAGCACCCTTGTTGGAGTCTGGGAGGTCGGCGACACGTTTGTATTCCGTGGATCTCGGCTTAAGATAGTAGATATAGCCCTTTTCTGACTTTAAACCGCACATGGTGTAACAGTATTAGATGTCGGCAAGGATAACCCTAGCATTCTCTTTTTTGACTAAGGCAATTATATCATTGATAACTTGGTAGGAGTTAATGGCAAGCTGAATTGGGTTCAATTTGTAGTAGTGTAAGACTTCTCGGAAAAGGGTGTCAAGAGGGAACCTAAGCCCACACTCTATGAAGGCAACCACTGGGAAATGCATGAAGTCGTCTTTGGGCATGATGAAGTCTTCCTCCCCTGCCAACCTAAGATGGACGTCGACAGGAATGGCAAACTCTTGCCTAAAGTATTCTAACTTGGTTGGGGTGTTTATCCTCCACCTGAACATACCCATGACGTCGGCTAAGTGGGAAAGGTGTTGATTGGAGAAGGAAAGTGGTTTGTTAAGGTTTAAAGGACCTCGGCAAAACCCAAATGTACACTGGGGCAAGGGTTTTGTGGGGATCTAAGGGGAATTTGTTTCAATTTTTCTTGAAGTTTGTATGACCTAGAACAAATCCCAGACCTAAGATTAAGGAAACAAGAATTGAAGGTAAGAATTTGGAGAACACAACAAGAAAACAGAAACAAGAACATGTTTCAGACTCAAGAAGATGAGCAAGAATTCAAAAAAACACTAAGTAAAGTTTGTGCAGGTAAGCAAGGCCAAGAACAGTGGCAAATTAAACAAGTGTATGAACGATGTGTGCATAAAGGTCATGAATCAAAAGCAGATTGAAAAAACACAAAACTGCAAGACAGAACATGCTCAAACATGCGAATGATGAAGTTTAAAATCATCGACAGGCACTGAAGAACATGAATGTGTTCGTCATGGCAAGTAAGCAGAGGCAACAGAGTATGAAAAACTAAAGAGAGGAAAAATTGTAACTCACCGAAAAAAATGGCCGGTGTGAAGTATGCCGGTGTCAGATGGTGGCAGTGAGCAAAGAAATGCAACAGAAGCCTCGCCGGAGGAGAAGAGTGAAAGTGGTTACAGAAAGCTTCGTAAAAGCAGCAATAGAGGATTTGGGAGTAGAGAGAGAGAACTTGAACGAAAATGAAAATACAAAAGTGAAAAGATGGAGAGAGAAAGATGATTTTGATCAAACACGCAGAATGGCGGCAAAATGGCAATTAATGTGCCTAGGACGACGTGCTTGTCAGACGGTGCACGCAAATGTGATGTGACTTAATGGCGTATGTCAGGCACGACTCAGTAAGAGAAAGAAGCGTGGCAAAAACGGTTGAAATGCTGTGCGTGACAGCTTATACGCGTGTTGAAACTCTTAGAGTTCTTGATTTAATAGAGTAAGACCTTGGCTAGGGGGACGATCTCAGTTGAGAAACTTAAACAAACTTGGTTATTGGTTTTGAAGCATTGATGAAAACAGACCAAGTCTTGGTCGTATTTAGCCGATGAATGATGACCTCGGTAATGAAGGATAAAACGAGCTTAGCCGATGTGCTAAATGAGAGAAACGATATAGGTTTCATCACCTCAGGATGTCAAGGTAATAGAACCTAGGGGGCAGTTATGGGGACATAATTTTTGAATGACAACACGTGGCCGAGGTGGCACCGAAGTGCCAACTGAGGTGCCACGTGTTCTGGTCATGACGCCGAGATAATCTCGGATAGGCCGAGGTTATCTGCGAGGATACCGGAATCCGGGATAAGCGGATAAGGGACAAGAGTCCTAGAATGAGAGAGGATTTCAGTTTGGATAAAGATGAGACTCTTACAGAGTTTATCCCAATCTAACTGGGAGTCCAGGATTAGCATTGAGCCAGAGTCCATTGAAGCTAGGCTTCTATTGGGATTAGATCAGTGTTGCTTATAAAAGAGAGGCACCCTCGTGGGTCTAAGGTACGTTTTTTGCATTCTGAATAGTGAGTTAAGCACTTTTGCTATCTTTGAGAGATAACTGACTTGATCATCGGAGTGCCCCTGGGTGGACGAACTACCGCTGAAATCTTATCTTTCTGTGACAGGTTGTTCGGGCTTAATCTATTCTGCCGGTGTTCTCCAGTTGAGTACCTGTTTGGCAGTGTGGTCGGAAATTGACACACACAGGTTATTAGAAAAACTTCTACTCATTGTCATTGCCGGAGAAGTGTAGGTAGTCAAATGGTTGCCATTGTTACCGCCGGAATATTGCCACTAAAGGGTTTTCAAGGTTTCGAACGTGGATAGATTTTAAAGGTGGGATTTGGGGAAGATGGATGGGTGGTGATGGAGGTAGGTGTTCTCATAAACCCTAATTCATGATGTAGTGGATGTGTAAGTTTAATTATGAGATGTGGTGTCCCAAAATTAATAATGTCCATTTTAGTAATTTTATTTGAGGTTATTATTGTAATAAAAAAAAATTAAAAATTGAGGGGTCCAAAATAATTTATAGGGTGATAATAGCAGCACTCATTTTGAAACCCTTAAAATTTATTTTCCCCCCAAATAATACCAAAATTATCCTTGTGAAAATATTTCACCAAGTGAATGCACAACCCCCACACCCCAAAAAAACTCCACTTCCAAAAAAACCCTAACAAAGCCCACGAAGAAGAAGAGGCAATGTGATTACTGTCTCTTCATCCTCCACTGTCACAGTTGGTATGCTCTCTCTCTCTCTCTATATGCACACACACACACACACACACATAATTTCTTAGTTTTCTCATGATTTCTTCTCTTGTAGAAAAAAAATTATAATAATTGGTTTAGTTTTCTCAATAAAACAGGTCTGAATCTATGAATAATGTTCAATTACCTATTTCTGAACAAATAATAAATATTCGGTTACTAGTTCCCGAACAAATAAACAATGTTCGGGCCTGTGTTCTCGAATTTCGATCATATGTTCGGAAGTTCAATCCCGAAAACATGACAAATAGATTCTATTATTTTCGTCATTTTTTTCAAGAAACTTACCCTTACAAGGCCAATCTCCTTTGAGCTAAGAACAACATCAAAGTTATGAACCTCCTCTAAGCTTTTACTGTTGTACTCCTTTCATCTTATGGAGTTGTAGTTGCTGGAAAAACTTCCACTCAGTGTCATTCCCAGAGAAGTGTAGGTGATCAAATGATTGCCACTGTTACTGCTAGGATATTGCCGTCAAAAGGTTTTCAAGGTTTTGAGGGCGGGTAGGTTTTGAAGGTGGGATTTGAGGAAGATGGATGGGTGGTGATGGAGGTGGGTGCTCTCAGAAATCCTAATTCATGATGTAATGGGTGTGTAAGTTTAATTATGAGATAGGGTGTCTCAAAATTAATAATGTCTTTTGTAGTAATTTTATTTTAGGTTATTATTGTAATAAAAAAAAAGCTAAAAATTGGAGTGTCCAAAATAATTTATGGGGTGCTAATAGTAACCCTCTTTCTACTTTTGTTTAAATCTCAATTTTACCCTCTCAA